>NW_013667129.1:135952-149664 GCF_000517525.1 Limulus polyphemus
AACTTTGATATTATGTTCATGGAAAATAAAAGTATGTAAGAAAAATGTTTTCTGAGTTTGAATTGTGATGCCATTTTTATTATGTGTTTGTGTAATGTGTCTATATATATATATATATATATATTTGTTTTTCAGAAAATACTGCATTAATAGCGGTATGTACTAAAATCACAAGGCCTAGCTTTGGGGGAGTATAAGATAAAGAAAATTATGCATTATATATTCTACCTACATTTTGTTTTCATGCAAAAATATACTCAATCACTTTAAACTTCTAAATGTGTCTAATGTCAAGTAAATATGTATATTTAATTATAACAATAAGCTCATATTTTGCTCAATAAGGCAATTTTTTTTTTCATTTGTAAACACCTAAAAACCAATGGAGTCTGCTTCTGTTGTTTTTTCTTGTTTTTTTTTTCAAAGAAAATTATTGTCTTGGAGTTTTTCTAGAATTTTATTTATGTCAGTATAATTGCTTTTAAATTTTTGGATATTATTTAAAATCTTCAAACTAGATACTTTTTATTCAGTAGTTTTGTTTGAAAACTGAGTTTCCTGGCTAAAGTTTGCACAAAGTTTTATGCTTGTTACAACTTTGACTTACAATCACTATGCACTACCTTTTCTTCTATGGTAATTTTTGTGATTTATTTATTTTGCTAATGCTCAAAGTTTTAACACTTCAGATATGACAAACTTTAATTGTGTAAACATATAATTAATCATTTTTAACTAAGTTTAAAAAATACACTAAATAAACGTATAGTACTAAAGGAGGACTTTTGTTCCATGGGTGTGGCATTGGCATAAAGAAATGCATAAGAAGAACGATATATTTTAGCCAACCTTATTTAGAAATCAGTGCACTTTGCATAAGACATGGCATACTTATTCAAAAAACATTAGTCATTAATATTTATTTCACATTATTTTTCATACTTAAAGAAAAATGTAATTTCTTTTAAAAATGATATACAGTGAAGTAAATATGAAGTCCTGATACATATTATGTGAAATCAGTTTTTTTTAAATGAAACCATGAAGGAACTTCAAAGGGGGTGCTTAAATTTTTACAATAAACTTTTTCTTTCTTTTATTATTATTGTTATTCAAAAAATTTGTTCCAAATAATACAGTAAAACATTCAGGTAAATGTTTGATTAATTACTTTAAAAGTTCAGCAAGATTTCTTTTTGTGTGTGTGAAATAATGTTCCATAATAAAATGACTAAAATTAACAACAAGAAATATATAAATGTAGAAGATATCAAATCAATGTACAATATAATCTAAAAATGTCTACTTTATTCATCACAAAATTAACAGATGTCTCTATTCTTGTGCCTAGTATGTATACAAAACCTTTCTTGCTAGGCTGCATTTGCTAATAATTAATATCCAGTTTTGTAAATTAAACTTTAAAACATTGATTTGGTGTCTCAGTTACAAACATTTGATGTCTGTATACAACAATATACTTCAGAAATGTTGTATTACTGCACATGTAATATCGCTAGTCTAGAC
This sequence comes from Limulus polyphemus, assembly GCF_000517525.1. NCBI lineage: Eukaryota > Metazoa > Arthropoda > Merostomata > Xiphosura > Limulidae > Limulus > Limulus polyphemus. The sequence goes on from NW_013667129.1 coordinate 137,480, forward strand.
AAATTACAATTAAAGCAGCCAAGGGGGTCACACGAGTTTATCTTTGAGATTTTCTGTGTACAACAACAGCTGACTGCATGGCAAGTGCCATGCCAAGTAATAACAGGATTTGAATTTAAAAGTATTTATTTAAGAAACAAAAACCCAGTAGTGGGCTCAAAACAGTGAGGTGATTATCACAACATACTTGATAGAGGCTCCAATAACCCTCGTGAAACTCCTTTTAGAGGCACTTTTAAATGTTAGTGTGATGGCACCTATCAAATGTGTAGGACTGATTTATGTAGTTTACCAGTTTTAGCTTTGTGTAGTTTTTCTAAGGTCATTTCACATTTTACAATAAGAAGAGTTTTATAGAAACTGTATTGTGTTCTTTGTGTTTCTCTATGTAGAAAATTAAAGAAAAGGATGAAAAAAAAAGGGATCCCTTGGAAACAGCAGTAGCAGAACAAAGTTCAAGTAAAAGAAAAATCAAGAGAAAAAGAGTTGATTCTGAAAGTGAGTCAGATACAGAGAAAGAGTCAGTAGAACAGAACATGCCATCTCTGACTGTTACAATTACTCCAATTGAGAAAGCCGTGGCAGAGCAGGAAAATAGTGCCAAGGAAGAAGGAAAACCAGGAAAACTGAAGAAAATCAAAGAAGCCAAATCAAAGAAAGAGTCTGGGATTGAAAAAAGTGGTAGGTCATAGGCACAGTTCTGCTCCAAATAGTGTTTTCTGTTCATCTGAGTATCCATTTTGAGGGTACTGGGCCATCTCAGCACAAAACAAAACTTGTTTGAACTCTATATACACTGAGCAGGTGTATATTCCTAAAATTAGCTATTAATCTGTGGGTTATAAATCACCGTTAGTAAATGTAGCTCAGAAAAACTGTATGGAATAATGGTTTTATTAATATTTTCATGTATGCTTGTATCCTTTATTGATTTTTTTTTTTAAGTTCTGGTATTTGGCTTCCATTTTGAAGAGTAAATTTAAAGTTAAAATAATTTATTGATGTTATTCCATTTATATTCATATGTATGTTAGGTCAGATTCTTGGGTGGCACAACTATAGTTGTATTATTGTTGGATTTCTTTAATTGTATTACAGTTAGATTTAGGATAAGGTTTATGTTGAACTAGATTTATTGAACTGAGTAATGAGTTATGTTGTAGAAACTTGCTTGACTATTATTAAAACATTTGTATTGCTTATTTGACCCTCCCCCCCCCCCCCACTTCCCTCTTTCTTCTTCAGTTTGTATTTTTGGCAAAGTCAAAATTTCTTTTCAGCTTTTTGCTTTAATGCTCAAAGCTTACTAATCAGGGTATCAATGTAGCAAACAAGGTTATCCAACTTTGACATGTTCCAAAGTTCTCATTATCAAAAAAGCAGGTTTTTACTTGTATGCAAAAAAAGTGAGTAACATGATTTTTTGTTTTGCCATAGTTGTTTATCATAACCTGCTCCTCACCATAAGTGCTATACTAGCATCAGGTTTTAAGCTGTGAGCTAACATCAATTTGGTTAATCTTTATGTAGAATGCAGTTGAATTCGATATGGGTTAACTTTCATTGTGTATACAATCTATCTTTTTTTTTGTATAGTTATGTTATGTACAAATCTGTATGGTTTTAATTTCATTTTATTATCTTTTCTCCATACATTCACATAATTTTTTTAACTTTTATCTGATACAGATGTATGCTTGTTCTGTTGTTTTTTTTTTCTTTCTTTTTTTGTATGTATGTGTGTATTTTCTTGTGACATTTTCACACATGATGTGTGTTTGGACACTATTCATGTTTTAACCTATGTAAATAATGTATGTATCTATCGTATTACTGAGATGTTTCTTGTCATTTTCCTTTAACTTGCATGAATCTACACTTTTTCATTCTGCTGTTCTATGTAGTTTTATAAGTACATTCGTAATTTTACATGCATAGTTATCTTAAGATGTAACTGCATTAATTTGTATGTGTGTTTTTTCTTATTTTTATTTCAAATTTCAAAAATCTTTTCCTTGTAAATAAATGCATGAATATATTAACTGGTTTTTGTGTAAATATTTATTTCCGTTATGATACATATACTCCACTCACATATAGCTTTTCTGACTCGGAGTTGTCTTGTGTGCACACTTTATTTGCTCACCACTAGCCTTGAGGCTTTCACCTAAAGTTACAAGTTTCCACATGATATTGCTACATTATTGCATGCAAATGAGCATTTGACAACTCTCCTCCAATAAGAGTGTGACTTCTTTTTTTTACCTCACATGCTTTCATGATATTGGTGTTTGTTGTGAAAGTATTAAATTTGAACCTGCAAATTTTGTGACCTTTTATTTCCACATTATAAATTCACAAATGATTGTAACTTCCACTTGGTCTGGTGTGAGACAACAAAATGCTGTACATGCTAGACAAACAACCAAAATGACATCAAGTTCTTCTTTGTCTGTTGAGGAAGTGACAGCTATTGTGCAATGGGAGCTGTAGTCTTTCATGTGTCCTGGAACTTCTTCTGAGCCTGATATTCCTCCTCCTATTAATTCCATTTAAGAGGATTTTGACAGCCTTTTCCCACCATCTATCTTTGCCAAGTCTTCTACCAGTTCTGTTATGGATTTACCTAGGCCCGTTTTGTAATTTCTGGACATGATTTCTTAGGTATGTTACCTTTACTCTCTCTTTCTCTCTCCTGTCTCGTATTATTCTTTTCCTTCACTTCTTCAATCATCGTTGACTTCTGACTTTTATGTTCTTCCTCTGCCATGCTTCAAGTTTTATCTCGGGGGTCTTACTCTTTGTTTTTTCCTCTTTTTCTATGTTGTCTTATGTTCCGGTTCCCTTCCATGGGGTCTGATGCCTTTTAGTGGTGGTTTCAGACATGTTGGCCAAGGATGCTATCAAGCAGTTTTCTCATTCCTCTTTAGGATTTTACTCCATCCGATTAGGACATCCACAAACATACACTTTTCTTACTTCGGAAGTCGGCTCATTTTGGTTGGTGGGTGAGGCTGGAGAGGTCTTATATGGATAACCCCTCACAGTTTTGATGCACACTATCTCCATCATTTGGCTGTTTCTTTTTCATCTGGCTGTGGACAACCTCTGGATGCTATTCTCCATTCCTTTTACTGTCTATGATTAAGTAAGTTCTTTATCTTACTTTTACAGGGCCCTCTCATACCTTATGGGATCCCACTATGTGGCAAATGTTATGCCAGGGTATACTTAACCCAAATCTGTACAGTGTTGGGCTATCAAGGCTGTATGAGGTATCCTTGCAGTGCTCATTCTCTTAAAACAAGGCCTGATCCAGGCCTTACCCACCCGTGAACTATCATGAGTTAAGCAGGCAAGGGATCCTTTCCCACCCTCCATACCTAGTTTAGAACCTAGTGCTGGTTTGGTTGTTAAAATAGGGTTTTCATGATCACCCCCTTTTTTTCTTTTAGTGAAGCACAGGAGTGCTTGCACTGACCAGTTTCTAGCCATTGTGACCATTTTGACTCAGTAGTGTTCTGTCCATGTATTATAGTTCACCCCTCTGTCCAGCTTTCCCCCATCCTACCACTACCAGGATGTTAGGTTCCTGGTGTTGGATTGGTGCAGGACCAGCCAACACAAATCTTCACTCAATTACAGTTCAGTTGTTACATTTCTGTTCTGCCTTATTGGGGTTGAAGCAAAGATGGTAAGGACCCTTCTTCTACTGCATCATGAAAGACACATTTACTTTGTCACCTAGTTTTGGACTTGAGTTGATCCACAATGTACAGCCTGATGCACCATAGCCACGCTACACTTATAGCACTTCCATTAATGTGATACAGGTTCTGGGCATTGCTTGTATTTTTCACCCATCTTAGAAACACTTCCTTTCTTTATGGGCAAAGAGTGTACCCTAATACAGATGAGGTGCAGTCTCCCACAGTTGTGCCACTATACTGTTCCATTTTATCACTCCATGGTTTCCCTTTGGGCACTTTCCAAAGGGGAGTCATCTAGGTAAATTTTGCACCAGTCCCTACACCACTTCAGCATGGAATTCTAGCTGTATGTGAATGAAGGTTATGAATTGTATTGGGAGTTAACATGTTTCAACATGAACATGTATTGACAATAGATACTCACCTCTGTTCACACTTCCCATCCCTTCTCCCCACTTCTGGTGCATCTTTTTTTGCCTAATCTTGAAGTGATGATTGAACAATCAGTACAAAGGGAGTCAGCTGCACGAAGGAATGTGTATCTTATTGGTAAAGGGTTGTTGCATGTTCATTTACATGCAATAACATAGCTATATTATATGGAAATAAATGAGTTTAGGAGGGAGCCTCAAGGCTAGTGGTGAGTAAAAATGTTTGAATATAGAAAGCAGCACTGAATTGAAAATTCAATATGTTAACGGAGGTATCTGTCGGAAATACATTTTCAGTTTTGGAAAATGTTAATGGACTTTTTCCATGTACCTCCTTGTATGTTTATGTTCTGCAAATATGTAGTCCAAATGCATCTTTTGGATTTACATTTTATCTAGGTAATAAAACCTTTAAAATAAGAGTGTTTTCCAAAGGATTATGTAATTGGTCATTTTGCTCTTATAATTTTTTGCTATTAAGAAATAAGTGTACTATACTGTTACAACTTTAATTTTTAACTAACTTGTTTTTGTTGTTTTTTTTTCTTCTGCATTGTTTCTACTGATATTTTATCACTGGCTTACCATCAGTTTCTGAAGTGATTTTCTTCAAGGCTCGGACTTTTTTTTATTTGTATATTTGTTTGTCAGAGTATTGATAACATCAAAACATCTCAGAATTGCTTTGTATGATCAAACATTGTACCGGCTTTATTTTCATCTTCCAAAAAAAGACAAAATGGATCATTTGAGATTTCTGTTTATGTTATAAATTATAATTTTTTGTAGCTCAAAGGCAAAGTTTAATAATAAACTGACCTAGATGTTATTCAAAGGTTTTGAATGTAGTTCATAAATGTGGCTTATTTCATAAGGATGATAAATTGAAAGAATTTTTTTTATTAAACTAAGTAATTTGCTAAAAAAAAAATACTGTAACAAAGTATGAGCAGTTTATAATTAAAAGTAATATATTGCAATATTGTTTCATGGTTTCATTATTGGATCTGAAAAATTTAGATATTAAAAAACAAATTAACGTCATTCCAACCAGTCACTTGCTCGTTGAAACTTTTTCTACTTTAATATGCAAATTTTTCAACAATAGCTTGTTATTCTGTAACTACAAGGTAGAAACATGTTCTTAACAGACTTGGAGACAGTAGTCCTACTACTCTGCATACAAATTGTCATAATACATTGATTTTATTACAAACTTTATTTTCTTAGAGAATGGCTGTAAGCCTTATTATTTTATTTTCATGTACTTGTTTTACATATTTTGATGGATCACTTTGGTCCTGGTTGTGACAACATTTTACCATTTAACACTAATGTGCATACTGACTCTAGGACACTGACGTTCAAGATGCCCAGTAGAGTATAATAAAAATGAAATGGTTACTTCTGTGTTACACATCTGTCCATCTTGGTCAAACCAGGACAGACAACTTTCTCAGATGCATACTTACCATTATAAGGGTGAATCGAATATTTCCTTCAATTTCACGGAACGGGGTGTGATGGCCCGCAGGGGTGGGCATTTGCCATGTGGTTTCTCAGCTCTTGAGTTCTCGAACTTGTGTGCCAGACTAGAAGCAAAAGCAAAACAAGTCCAACAACAGGAAATCAGAATTTCTGGTCTTCTTCTCAGCCTCACCTTTCGCTTGATCCAGCTACCCATGCAAGCAAATTAAAAATCACAAAAACCATAGGCAAGTCATCAGAGTTTTAAGTTTTAATCAGCTTAAGAGTTTCAACTACCATATAAACCAAGCAAGGGGTGAAGAGAAATTCAACAAATTTCTGACAACCCCTGGGTTATTAAACCTAAATACCTACCAGAATTGGATTGGATTAAATAATTCCTTGTTTTGAAACACAAACAAATACTTATGTGTGTGTGTGTGTGCGTGCATGCATGACATGTAGGCTGTATAGTTTAGGTCTGGACATTTTATGCAGTGAGAAGAATGTATCCACATAACCATACCTTATCTCATCACATGTATGGAGTTTGGACTTTTTTGGGTTATCTCTTTACAACAACTGTACGTCATTGTCTCTAAGACACTCATGTTTACAGAGAGCATAGACAGTAAAGTTACTATACTATTTCATCTACAACTTAAAATGACCAGTTCTTTTTACGCTTGTTCATGCTTAATAGTTATGGTTGTTTTAATTATATATTTTTATTTCCTATTATTCATTCACATTTTGCATTGATAAATGAAATCTTCTAACACATCTGTTGTAGCCGTGGAACAGATACCTTTTTTCCATCTGTGTAACTGTTATCCGTTTAGCTTTTAGGTAGAATACTCTGTCATTGTTTCTGTCGCTTTAATACAATAATCATGCATTCTTGTATATTAATCTTGTTTTCTTACGTATAATTGGCTGTTGTGTCCTAATAAATGTTTTTATTATTATCTGTGTTTCACGGTAGTTTAGTTTGTAGCTGTTTAACGTCACAGTTTTCATGCCAAGTTCTGAATAATCAGGGATTAGATACCACATCGGGTCTTCTTACCCATGTGGGAAGTATTAGAAATTTGTAGATTAGTTTTATTTTCTAGGCTTGTTTTTTGCAGGAAATTATTTCTAATTTTTTATAACATCTTTTTATTGGATTATTAGGTTGTCAGTCATTTAAATATCTAGTAGAGAGTTAACATTTAATAAGATTATTTGTGTTACTTTTAATCCATGTGGTTACATTAGAAATTGCATTAGGCAAATTGATGTAGGACAGATTTCACTTTTTTTGTACTCGTGAAATTTTTAATCTGTGAGTGTGGTTGATATTGTCCAATACGTTTGTATTTAGAATGTATGTATATGTATGACAGTTTTATTTTTTCCTTTGTAAGAACAACAAAAATATTCAATTACTTCTAAAACTAAATTTTATTCTCCATACACACTTTTTAGTTTACTCTCTAATGTTGGAATTTTGCCATACTCTTAGCTATAGGTGTTTAATATCATTTTGATATCTTGCTTAAACCATTATATTGACTATAGTTTGATAATTTTGAAAGTAAATTAGTTGTTATATTACATGTACCTGCCAAACAATCAGTAGAAATTCTCAGTGAAATAAAGAAGTGTAATCTTAACACTAGAGATATGTGAATTTTATGTGACATAGATCTCAGGATTACGTTTGTTTATCTCTTTTTTAAATGAAAAAGCAGGTATATTAATGTTGTATTAAATAAAGCATGAACTTAAGTTTCAACTGAATTATATATATTGTGTGAAATCTTAAACTCAACTTACAGTTGTTTGGCCAACATGTTAAAAATGTATTTTTACTTTTAAAACCCTAATTCATACTAAAATGTTTAACATAACCTATGAATTGCAAACAAGCCAGTGAAAAAAAAATCCATGATTTTCATTCTATTTGCATAACTAATGAACAGATATAAGTAACACCATTTATTAAGTCATGGTTGCAGAAGTATTTATAAAAAAAACAAACTAAGAAAACATTCACTGTTGCAAAAAATGAACTTTAGCTTATTGTAAAAGTTATTAGGCAATCATGAATTGTCATTTTTCATTTTTATAACTAATTTGTTATAGCTAAAGAAAAACTGTTATATACAGGACAGTTACATTGTTTACTGTGAATATGGTCTGTTGTATACTTTCCTCCAAACGTTTTATATACTGTATCTACTGTAGTTGCAATTCTATCATTCATTAGTATCCTCAATAATGCAAAATCTAGATTATTGATCTCCACTCTCATCAGTTTCACTCACAATAATATAAAATGTAGGATGTGCTGGTAAGCTTGAAAGTTGTAAAATTTATCATTGTAAGTTAGGTGAATACTGTAATTTAAAAAAACTATGATGACTATAATGTCCTATTCAAGAAGTTCAAAATTGAAAGAATTTGTTAGTTGGGGTAAAATCCTACTTTCTTATTTTAGTGTGTGTCATTTCTCCCCTTGTCATTTAATAGGACATGTTACCAGCATCTATCTTTGTACTTATTGATTTGGCTTATAAATTAAGAGTAATTTTATAGTTATATCATTGTAGCTTTAAATAGCATGTGTATTAGTTATGTAAATCTGTAGAAATAAAAGTTAATAGTACTGAGATTTATGACTTACTGCCTTTTAACCAGCAATGTGTTGTCCTGAAAACAATATGCAAGATATTATATCCACAGGGTGCAAAATTAACGTGTGTCTGGGACTAACTGCTTAATCTTGTTGGGTACATAAAAATTTACAAGAATGTGCCCAATTGGCATTAAAGATATCGGGCCAGTTATCTTGTACTAGGTAAATGATAAATGCCATTTCCAATTAGCAGGGAATGTACTTTTAACATAAATCAAGAATTAATATTTTGATACCATTAATTTATGATTTTGTAATACAGAATTGTTGCAAATGCAGGGTTTATTTTCCATGTATTATCTATCAGCTTTTAGATCATGAGGCTGATTTATACACTGTACTTAGTTACCAAATAAACTTTTGTCCAGCCAGGATTCAAATCTGAACCAGTCATATACAAATGTTAAAACTGCACAGCCTATTTCAGCAAATTCAAATTATTAAAGTCGTGGCTTATATACTCACCATATATATATCTGGCACCTAAGAATTTTGATGGCTGTACCTAGATGACACTTATAAAAAAGTTAATTTTATGCCCTGTATTTATATATGAAATTTTTCTACAAGCCTTGAATTGCAGGTTTAATTGTATGGTAGCTATCAAATTACTGTGTACAATTTGTTTAAAATATGTATCTATAACTGTTCAATGTTCTTAGTAAGTACTGACTGTTATCACAAGTTTTGTCAGTTTTTACATATTTTGTGCACATTTGACAAAAATCTTGTTGTAAGCTGACACATTTTTTTCTAAATTATGTTCTGTGGTTTCAAATGTGAACATCAATTCAATGTGTTATTAAAGAGTAGTGTTTCCACATATTGGGGGGGAGAGAAAATTTGAAATGACTTAATTTCTAGAATAATTGTCTATTGAAATTGTTTTCCTTACAACTTGTCTTTGTTTACTTTCAAAAACATGTAGAAACTACAAAGTGTTTGAATGAAGTTCGGTATTATGTATACTTGAGTTACATCAATTTTGTCATTTTGGAAAACTGAGTATCAAATAAAGAGTTCTTACTGAAATGTGTTGTATTTCATCTCTAGTGGCTTACAACAGCACTTTTGTCCATATGGCACAATCTTACAGATATATTCAGTCTCACAATTTCAGAAATTTAATCAGTTTTATTTATTTTGGAGTATGATGAGCTTCAATATAGATCATTATTAAGAAATGACAAAAAGTGACAGTTAAAATAACTTGAAGTAATAATTTGCATATCTACAGCTACAACTGCAAGAATTTATACTTTTCATTTTTTTTAAATTACTCAACTTCCATCATTAGCAGCTTGTAGAACCAATACAAAAGATTATGAAATATATTTTAAAAAGGACATACAACCTCAAGAAAATAGTTATTTATTCTTGGGTAATGACTGGAAGTAACAATATTTATAAAGAACTTACGCAACTTTTAAAATGTGTATTTCATATGGTGGAAATACTGTTTCATAGATCAAGGTGATGCAGTAGTAATGTTAATACAATAGTAAAGAATACGTTTAGCTTTTAGTACGGTAGAGCTCTTTTTATGATCTTTAAGCAAAATATATGTTCTTTATTCATAGTATGAAGATACATTTGCATTTTACAACGGTTTATTTAAGTGCTAAAAATAAATTGAACTTGTATATCATATATTTAATTCTTAGTAAAAAAAAAATTAATTTTGGGTTCAATCTGCTTTGAGCAAACCCAAATCTTGGTGAACAGTGGAGATAACCTTGGTTTGAGTTAATTGACTTTAAGGTGGTGAATTGTAGTTCGAAGACGCTAATTAATAGAGCTTGGGTCGGTTTATGGTGTACATAAGTATTAACACAAAGCTGCTAATTTCATTGCGGGTTAAGTCATATGGAAGATAAACTTTAAATGAGAAGATATTGGAAAGAGAAACTTTTGATATAAAGTTGTGTCTGCTGATAGTGATCATAGATATTAGAGTCAAGTTACTAGTTAGACCTTGCTTTAAGTTGTATTATATTGTGGGTAAATTTTGAGTGAGACAGTATTAACTATACCTGGACTTGAGTAAAATGAAGATAAAAACAAATTTAATTTATGGTGAAGATCAAGTTATAGAAAAAATATTTTGTCTTTGGTCACCACATGCATCACTTCTGTGCAGTGTTAATATTTATTTTCTACAAACTACCAATTTATAATGGAAATTTTTAAATTCTTCTGTTCTGACTGGTGAGTAATCAGTTTACAAATTTTTATGTATTATTTTGAAGAACAGTTAAAGATTTGATGAGAATAAGTTTTAAACATTTGTAATTTTACTGTCACAAGTATAAAAAAAAATAGAAGGGAGTAATAAAAAATTAGATTTAAGTCCATTTGAATGAATTGACAAAGAATTAAGTATTTATAGTAAGTTTGTGTGATTGTATTGTTTTTATTATTAGTTTATATCTTATGTTTTGAATGCTAATCTGCTGCTTATTTGTTAGAAAAAGCCAGAATCCACGATATACAGTCTTTCTCATGGCTTTCTTAATGATGTCAGCATTTTAGCTGTCATAATGTAGGATATGAATTACTAATTAGATTATATCTGGTAATAAAAGTAATTTTTATATACAGCAGTTTCTGTTCAAATTTTAAATATTATTGTCTGAAGCTTAATTTAAGTATTTCTGATATATATATATTAAAAATGTTGCAGGCAAAAAAAACTCTTTGTAATTCTCTAAAAATCATTATTTTTATTAAGAAAAATCCAATATACATGATTAATGATTGGTATTAAACAGGTTATTGTAGGATGATGGGTGGACCAAGTAACAGTTTTTGCCTTTTGTGAATATAATTTTTTTTTTTAATTATTCTCTGTCATTTAATAAAATTTGTTTGTCATCAGTATGAACATCTTTTAGGATCAAAATTTGAATAATTCATGACATTTAAAAATAAAAATAGTAATTGAATAATATTCACCTTTAGATTATTCAAGCATACAAATAGTTGTCTACCATTATTTAGGTAGTAGAAATATATATATATATGTGTGTATTATACTGCCCACCCTGTAAATTGACTATGTATAGGGGTTAGTTGTAATCAGCTGTGTTAGAACACAGCCTCATAGTATATTTAGTAAATTATTTTTATCATAAGTGGTTGATTAGAGTATTAATATGTTGACTCCTTATTGCACTTTTTTGTTATTCCTTTAATTTGCATTTTTATCATCATAAACTTTAATTTCATTTGTACTTTCTGTACAACCCCTCTATCCAGCTCTATACTTAAACAGTGGTATGTGTTCTAGTCATTTATGTGGCCATGCTACTTAATTAGCTTTCATTGGATGTTAGGGAGAATTGTGTAAAATTTTGCAGATACTAGTATTATGCTTTTCAACGGACAGGGAACAGGTAGTAGTACTTGTAGCAAACAACTAAGTTTGTATGTGATATGTAAGTTATATTATGTTCTTTTTTAATGTTAATGTCAGTAGAGTATTCTTTAAAATGTTTATATGTGTGTTTTTCTATTTTGTTTTATATATATATATATATAATTATAGTAAGTATTTTTCATTGTCAGCACAGTGTATGGATTTCAAACTAACCTAAATCTGATGAACTAGTGTATTCTGTTCATAAGTCTAGTTTTATGACATTATATACTCCTAATTAAACCTGTTTATTAACATAGCTGTAATAAATACGTAGTTAATGTTTAGTTCTGATTACAGCTTAAAATAGTACTCATCTGATGAACTAGTGTATTCTGTTCATTATAAGTCTCAGTTTTATGACATTGTATACTCCTAATTAAACCTGTTTATTAACATAGCTGTAATAAATACGTAGTTAATGTTTAGTTCTGATTACAGCTTAAAATAGTACTCATCTGATGAACTAGTGTATT
>NW_013667129.1:150370-169163 GCF_000517525.1 Limulus polyphemus
TATACTCCTAATCAAACCTGTTTATTAACATAGCTGTAATAATTACGTAGTTAATGTTTAGTTTCTATCTTTTTTAGGTCACTTGCTTTTTCAGAAGTTAAAAAGAGTTATATAAATAAGAATTTATTGGTTTTGTGTAAGAATATTTTATCTTGGTTATGGAATACAGATAATCAAGGGAAAAAAGCTGTAGTTCAAGTTGGAGAGGATCCACAACAAGAAAGGTAGATATTAACACTGTAATCAGTGGTTGAACTAATCTTGGTAATTAATTTCAGTATGTATATGTTATTTATTTGATATTATGTTAATAATTTTGTTTTTTGTATTAAGAGCTTTGTTAAGCACACTTTAGTCACCTTTTTAAGTCAATTTCCCAATTTTTTTCATTTGATTATATTATAGACTAGCAGTTATAGGAAGTGTTATCTGTTTTGTTATATTAACCTTCAGGATATGGATAGGTTAAAGTGTACATTTGATTATATTATAGACTAGCAGTTATAGGAAGTGTTATCTGTTTTGTTATATTAACCTTCAGGATATGGATAGGTTAAAGTGTACATTTGATTATATTATAGACTAGCAGTTATAGGAAGTGTTATCTGTTTTGTTATATTAACCTTCAGGATATGGATAGGTTAAAGTGTACATATCATGACCTTTTTTATAGAGTTCCAGTCAGATTTAAATTAAACTACTTTATTATCGATGTATGTCAGTAAATTTGGCATCAAATCATAGTTTATAGTTAAAATTTTAATATCATGTATGTTTTAATTTCAAAAGGAAATATTTAAATAATATTTCTGTCTTTACTTTTATGTATCACACGATACTTCTATAATGCATATTGTGCATTTTAGAATTTTTTTTCCATCCCTATATTATTTTTTAAGTTTCAGGAATTTATACCTTTATATTTTAGATGTCATCAAGCTAAAATGGAAATTTATAGTATCTGTCATTCATGTTTTAATGAGTTATATGTCCTAAACTGAAACTTGCATGTCATGCACCTCCTAGCACATACTGTTTTTTAAAAATGTGAATAATTCTCTCTGGCACTTGTTATTGGATTATTTATAATTGGCACAAAGAGACGACTTTAATTTGCTGCTTTCTTTTTGAGGTTAGCTAATTTTCACAATGTATGTTGAGTTATTTTGCTTCAATTTCAGTTTACTATTGCTGAGATTGCTTCAACTATGTAAGAAAATATTTTTACACACATGTAATGTAGTTACAGAGCCAGTTAGACTGTAATAATTTTAGGACATTATTATTTGTTGCATGTTAATATTTTGTGATTTAAGTTACATATTTAAAATAAATAAAAATTAAGTAAAGTACTAGGGTTAACTTTCATTGAGACTTCAAGAGCAAAAAAGATACGAGACCCACATGTAAGTACTAAATTTCTTGTTTTTTATGTATGCTTTTTATTTGTCGTGATGAAAAGTACCTAAAATATAAATATTAGAAACTTATTGGGTTAGATAACAAAATAAGTATTAAATTTCTTGTCATGCATACTTTTATTTATTGTTATAAAAGTAACAAAAATGTAAAAATTAGAAATTTAATAGGTTGGATAAGAAAAATGAAATGAAAAAATAATACTCTATGGCACCAGCAGATCTTGCAAGCACAATATATTTTAATTTGACTGAGCATGTTGGTAATGTGATGCTGTGTTTACACAAAGCTTCTTCACTATGATAATCAGCTTTATTGCTAATCTAAGAAGCAGTAAAACATTAAATCTAAATGGCTGGGAGATTTGAATTGTATAAGGTTTGGCTGTAACAATAAATAATGAATAATTGTGTTTAACAATACGCAGTCATTCTAGAAAGAATAAAGGGTAATGTAGACTTTTTTTGTGTGTGGTAGTTACAAGGTTGATCAAATGTACTAAGCCTGTATACAGTGTTAGGTCAGAGAAAATCATAAGATATAAACTTTTACTGAAAAACATTATATTCACTTAGGAAGTTCTGGAGATTATGCAAATTAAATGTGAAAACTGTAAAATGAAAATCATCTTGCATTCAGAATAGTCAGAGTCTGAGTTTAACTCTATGAATTCACAGGCAAAGCTTTAGAAATACATTTGACTAAAAAGTTGAATTTTTATATAAAAGACTTGTAATTTTTGACTAAAAGCTTGCCAGATTTCATGAAAATACACTTATTACATCAAAATTTGTAGTGTGTATAGTTTCATGGTTGCAAGGCTGGTCAGAATTATCAAGAGAGGGTTAACTGTTAGCACAAGACTATTTAATGACAAGATTAGGGAATGTTATTTTATGTAATAACATATGTAAATTGGGATGTTAACATACATGGCTGCAGATTAGAAGGTTCATGCCACAATGCTGCTGAACATGTCCTGCACTTGCAACTGTGGGTGCATTATAAGAGTGACAATCAATCCTGTTATTCAATTCTGTATAATGTAATGATGGAGCACTTACTGGCTGCCTTCCCATCTGTTCAGTAATTCTAAATTAGGGATGTTTGTGCCCAAAACCCAGGGGTTACTGTCTTGACTTTTTAACTTGTGAGTGTTTGTGCACAAGGAGCAGTGGAAAATTTTGACATGCATTTTATGCCTGTTATTATCTGGAATAATTTATTTAAAATTTTCATTTTTTATACTATTCTGCAGTGATTTAAATCTATTAACATTTTTTAGTTAAAAAAGAAAAGTAGAAAAATTCTCCAAATCATGTGCTTAATGTTCTCGTTACATTGTTATCACTGGAAATTCTGATCTTTGGTAAAGGGTTAAAATTTAAACATCTCTTAACTGTTTTCTTTGAATAAAATTATTTTGATATTTTTACATAGCAAAGACTTTGATCGGACAAGAAAAAAAAAAGAAGAATATTGGGCCAAACATGCGGATGAGGGCAACGAGAAGGGAAGCCACAAGGTTAAAGTAGAAGACCATTTTGATATTTTCATGTTTAAAGATTAAGAATAGCATGTATATTTATATTTTTTCTTTAACCTTCTTAATAAAAATAGATCAAAGTATTCATATTGTAGCTTTTTTACAGAGTTCTGGGGTGGTCAAAATTAAGAGGTCTAGGTGTACAAGGTGTGTAAATGCTTATGAACATGTGTATATATGTTATTACTAGTTACTCATAAGTGGTTGATTTTTAGTTATTTTTCTTAAACATAGAATAGTAAATAAAAAATACATAGAAAAACAATGATTTCTAGTACTTATGATGTTGCAAAATTGATTTATACTCGTGCATCGTACTTGCTAAACCTCGCCATATGTCTTATTTATTCTCTCAAGTGGGGGGAGGGATACAAATTAATTTTTGTAGGTTCCAAAGATGCATTTAGAAAACCAAAAAATTATCAAATTACTATTCTGGTGCACATAAAATCACTGTAATTTATCTGTCTTTCTAACTAAGCTGTAAGTGGGTCAAAAATAATCTCATTTCTGTTCAGAACAATGACTTAGTCAACAGATTTCAACATTTTTGGTAAAGCTCTGACTTTCCATTTCAAGCCAATTACAAATGACTGTCTGATTTACATAGCTTGGAATGTAGTCTTTCTATTGGTTATAAACATGTACTTAAGAAAAGTAGGTGTGAGTAGACAAGAGGTTTCAAAACTATGGAGCAGTGAGAGGGACTACTCTGGTAGGTTTACTAAATATATTGATGTCTCAGCAAATCAAAAAGTTGGAAGGTTCTTATGTTATTTCTTGTCAGTGTCTTAAATCTGAGTTTCTAATTCGTTAATCACTACAGACATATGGTAGGTGTAATACAATATAAATTGACCATTAATACAAGAACACATACCATGTGACTCAACAAAAAAAGGATATTTAGTCTATTTTATTTTTTATATTTTCTTTTGAATTGAGAAATTAAAACGTATATTAAAATTTGAATTATAAACTAAATTGTAATGCCAATTTTATTGACATACCTTGATAATAAAGTTGTTTAATTAAATTATGAAAATAACTAAAATGTCATGATGTGCATTCTTTGACCTGTCTGTAGTGAGAAGGTTAATTGCATATTTGATATAAATATAAATTATTTAATGTCCTAGTCCAAACATTTAGGATATACAATTGTAATTTTCTGTTACAATCTGTAGTCATTCTAGAAATAAAGAAGACTTATTTAATATTTTTTCAGGTAGTTACAAGATCAGTCAAATTGACAAAGTCCATGTAAGATGAGAAATAGTATTTTTAATCTTAACATGAAAATCACCTTTCACTCAGACTAGTCTGAGCCAAACTCTGACTCCATATATTCACAGACAAATATGTAGTAAAAATACTTATTTTAAAAAAACTACCTTTTTTGGGAACAGAAGACTAGTGTTTACTAAAGGCTTGCCAAATTTCGTATAACTTAAATACATTAAAAGTATAGATACTTTCATGGTTATTTTGGTGGTCGCAAGGTTGGTCAAAATGACCCAGCCCTTATTGAGTGAGTTAATAAGAAAATTTATTACCCTAATTTTTTTGTTCATATGCTCACTGATACAAAGTTTTGTGACCGAATATCTATCCACTTATGATTTAAAACTTCAGAAAGTTTAGGAGATTTTCTTTTTTGGGGGGAAAAAAAGTAAAATTAAGTGTTTGTATCAAAACTTTGTATTAAAAATTAATATGAACATATTTATATGGTAGAAAGAAGCTAAGAAGAAAAAGAAAAAGAAACACAAAGAGAAGAAAGCAAAACATAAGCAGCACAAGTGCTCAAAAAGAGCACATGTAAGTACATCCACAGCATCTAGTATCCGGAGCTCTGATGATGAAACTAATGAGAAATTTTGCCAACCTGGTAAACATGTGCAAAAAAAAGAAGTGAGTTGAAACATAATTCATCATAATTAGAGCAGTGAACTTACTTTTTCTTTTCAATAGAACTTTCTTAAAGTGTATTTGTTTGTTTATCTGGTAAAGACATCAGACTAATTTTCTGAAACAGAAAAGAAACAACCTTCAATTTTTAGTTGCATTTTTATCTGTGGATGTTTTGGTTCTGTTTAACACACATTTACAGATTCTAATAATTAAATGAAAATGGAAAATTTTATCATATTTTTGTAAAGAGTGAAGAGTAAGTTCTATAGGGAAAAACTGAGTAAAATTTAAGATCTAATAAAGAAAACCTGAATTACCTTTTTATAGTGTTGATTCAAGATCAGGATAATTTTCAAATACTAGATTGTGCTGTTTTTTTTTTAATAATAATAATACATTTTATATAATACATAATACATGTTTGGTTTTAGATGATGACAAGTATTGAATATCATTAAGACATTGTATCTGTAATTTGATTTTTCAGGTAAAAAGATAAATATGTGGATTGCATGACTTGAAATTTTTCTTTCTTTCTTTCTTGTAGATTTTGCACTTGAGTGCTTGTGATGTATACTCGTAAGAGTAGTTTTATGAGTTATGTCTGAGATTTTTTTAATGCAAGGTAGGAATAGTTTTTACACACTTTCACGACATGTGGAATCCTAGCTGGAATCACATATTTTTGATAACTTGCACAATGTGTAAAATCCCAGAGCCACTGGCTGGAATTTTTTTTTTAACAGCATTGGATTATGTATATTTTTTACAGATCATATTTCTTTTCGTTTTTGAATCTGAAATACATAGGAATGAAAAGATATTGTTAGCTCAGAATACAGAAGATAGTACTCACCTGAATTGTATTCAGATAAATTTTGGCTGACAAGTTATTAATAGAGTTTTATTGCCAAATAATATCTGAAATTAAAGATGAGAAGATATTCGTAATTTCCAATCATATAAAATGTATTCTAATTTAGCATATTAACACATTAATTAGCATATTTTGCATGTGTCAAAAAATAGCAGAGGTGTCACATACAATAAAGAATAACTGTGAGGGGTGGGCCCCCCTCGCCCCCCCCCAAAAAAACCTTGTTTCTACCTGTTATAGTGTTTTACATAGGTTTTAAATACCTATGTATTTGGATAGCTTTTTTTTATATTGATATTGTTTTATCTTTTAGCTTGCCTGTGGTTTTGTGGAACATTAAATGGCATGTTGACTTAGATTAACTTTTACAGTATCTTTGTTATTTGCAGGATGTACAGCTGGGTGATGATGATGTAGATACGACACAAACAGTGTAAGTTATTTATTGTTGTGTTGTTCTTTTGTTAACTATATGGTAAAATCATGCAGTAATACAATGAAAATCAACTGAAGTGAATCCAGGAAACATAATATATAATTTTAATTAGAGACACACTACATGAAAACAGCCAAAAAATTTAAAAGATAAAAACTCTAATGTGTGTTTAATTCAAATGAGCTGAGTACGGGTCATTGGTTAGTGTGTCATATTGTAGATCTAAGGTTCCATGGTTCATGCATTGTTACAAATATAGAGAGAAACAAATGAACCCTGCAGTCTGGGGCTGTGTTAGAAGAGTGACAGTCAAGTCCTACTTTTCTATTAGAGTGGCCCATGAGTTGACAATGAGTAATGTTGACTAGCTACCTTCTCTAATCTGTCACTTCAAAATTAGAGATGACCTATGTAGACACCTATGAACAAAATTCAACAAAACAACAACTAGTTAGTATTTGAAGTCATATAATATCTTAAAATTGGTGTTTTATATAGAAATCTGAGTTCCAATGTTTAACAGCAACCTAATTTGTTAACTTTGATTTCAAAGAGTTCACGGGATCTAAAAATAGATAAGCTAGTTTTTGCTTAGAAATTATTTGAATATGCTTAATTAAAACATGAATATAGTAAATTGTGTAAATAAATATGTTAATATTAACTACATAATTGAACTTTCTGTAATTTTTTGTTTTCAGTGTAGCAGGGTATACTGAGATAATTTTTATTTGTGCTTGTTTTTGGAAACAGACCCTTGACATGTGGAGTATGTCTTGTTAGGTTTTCTGTACTTTGTACACTTCAGTACCTGTGATATATATTTATTGTATTATAAGAATAGTTCCATGAGTCATGTCAGAGAGTTTAAGTGGCTTACACACATTTTGGTCAAATGCATTGTAATCTAGATTAACTTGTACATTTTCTGTTTCAGTCATTAATTTGTGTTGTGGTATAAACATTAACACAAGTTATTGTATAAAACATAACCTGTGCCATGTTTATCATGTTTTAATATAGTGCCAGATAATTTCCAAAATAACATGATTTTATTGTTTAGACTTAAAAATGCAGATGATGGGACAGATGAAACTTGCAAGAAAAAAAGTAAAAAACTCAGCAAAAAGTGTAAGTTTATTAACTACATTCAGTTATCCTTTCTTCTTTTATCTCGGGGTTACAGTATAGTTATAAACAAAAATTAAACTTTGTTTAGCTTAGTTTTTCTTGTGTATGAAATAATACTGAGTTCATTTGTATTATTTCTAAAAGACATAAACTATTTTAGCATAAATCTCTTAAGTAACAACTGAAGATTACTAATTTTCTGTTACAAATGTTACCTGATATATGTAATATAAATACATATTTGTGAATATTGTGATGGTAATAACATTCAGTCACGTTTATTTATTTTGCAGACCAGTACGTGGGATCGAGACTTTGTGAAATTGATGAAGCCATTAAATTCAGTTTAAGCTACACAAGTTTAGTAAGTGGTTTTTAATGTATGGATTTTAGCCTAAGTAAGACTTGTATATAATGTGCATTTCCTAAGTTTATGTACATGTGTGTGCATAATCTTAAAAAAAATAACTAAATTTGCACATTACATATTTTTCATCCAGTTTGAGTTATTGTTAAAAAAAGATGATTAAGAAAAACTTGACTTTTTTTCATCATTTTGTTTTCTGAATAATTTAGAAAGCAAAATAGTAATGTTAATATATTTAAGTAGAAGCAAGAAATAAAATATTTTATACTGCTAATAAATAGAAGCTTAAGAATAAAGTATAATATTAACTTTACAGGATATAGAAGGATGTTTGGGGGCCATGAATGAACTTGATCAGCTTTCTTTATCCCAGGTTATCTTGGCCAAAGAACCAGATATTGTTCAGACTGTGAGGAAAGTTAGTATTGTTTTATATCTAATCAACAGAAACGTAGGTTCTTTGTGTAAACTTGGAAACAAAAGGAAAAACATGTAGAAGGAACTATATCACCTCCAATTTTGTTAGTCAACACTTGAATATCAAAAAACATAATCCATCCATTAGAAATGTAATTCTTAACAATAGCCTTTAAATTTAATGTGATATTTAGATTATGCAATCTACATTATAGAATCATTCACTTTATATATCTAAAAATATTTTCTCTAGTCTTTAGAACAACACTTCTGTTGTTTACATTTCATTAGGTTTTAAAAGTACAGAATTTGCCTAAGTCAAAATTTTGAGTTTTGGCTTTGGAATAATTTCAAAACACTAAGTGAATGCTAGGTAGTGCTATTTGTTTGTCGTGAATATTTTGATTGTAATATGTATATCATATTATAAGTTTCTAGAACAGTCATGTATCATTCTTGTACATATAAGTTTTCTGTTATGTAGTGTATTACAAAACAAGCTTACCTATAATATGTTTTTAGTTTTATTACATAATAAAAAAACATAATATTTCTACTTGCCATTAATAAACTCTTCTAGTGTCGCAAGTTTAAAAACAGTGCTGCCGTCCGAGAAAAGGCTGAGCAACTTTACCAGAAGATTAAAGAATATTTTTCAGTTGAAGAGGGAGAACATTTCAATGTGGTATGTATAGGTGTTTTAGATATTTCAGTCATTTACTTGAAATGATATTTTTTGCATATATATATATATATATAATTTCTCCAAGAATCAGTCCATGTGCATAAAATCACAATTAATTTTATGGTATATTTTTTAGATTTTTGTTATAGGTATTAATGTTAACTTCTGATCAAAGCGAGTTTCTTACATAGATCAGAACTAAAAATCAGCTCAATGATGATTATGGTTAATTAAGTATAAAGTCCTACTTTTAATGATTAGAATGCATTTTTTCATCAGTTAAGTACCTTTACTGTTAGCAGTGTTTTAAGTTCAGCCAGCTTAAGAGAATATTTAAATGTACTGTTTGTTTGTGTTTGCAATTTGAATAACAAATTTTCAGAACATTCTGCTTCAAACTCAAAACTATTTTTTTTAAACATACTCAGATGTTTGAAAAAGAAGTGAAGAAACATCAAGAAGGAGTAGAAGATCTTAAGCAGCATAGTCAGGTTTCTACAACTTGTAAGTCAGTTTTACTTATTTATTCTTTAAATTCACCTTTTGATTGTGAATAAGTGTTAGAAGTTACAGACTGCTTATGGTCAGCAAAGTTTAAATGCTTGATGCTTAAGAAAAGTGACCTTTATTCACTGCTTCAGTCCATACATCTTTCTGTTTTTGGTTTATATTTGTAAAGAAACTTACTATCCCTTGAAAGTATAATTATATATATGTGTGTGTAATTGTTATATTCTACAGTAACTTTGATGTCTCAAAAATAGCATAACAATTAACAATATTTCTTTTGTTTTGGAACATCCCACAAGTGTGTGAAATAAACTGTTGTATAATGAATTATTGAATACCAAAGGTGTGGATAGGAAGACGACAGACATTCTCTATGCGTAGTTGCTGATATGTAAATTTTGCTTTATTCACATATTTCAAAACCTTCAGTTCAAGAGCATCTTGTGTTATGGGCTTGATACTAATTTTTTAGACGCACGGGGCAGGTAGATTTTGTTTCTAACTTGCCTGATTTTAACCCTTTCATGACCCATGAATACCTTTTGTGTCAAGTTTCAAACTTGAAGTAAAAATTATAATTCAACTATTTTAAACTCATAAATAATTTAGAATTGATATTTTATCATTTTTTTAACAATTGAGTAATTTGCAAAGAAAAATATTTTAAATGTTCCAACTTTTCGTACTGTGCAGATCCAAGGATGTTTGTCTGTAAACAATACATTTATTGGTGATTATTACTTTTTAAATTTTTCTACTTATCACAAAATATAGGTTTATATTTGTAAAGAAACTTACTATCCCTTGAAAGTATAATTATTAATGTCTTGTTTTGCACCTGTTCTTCCTTCTCTGTTAGTGGTTTTATTATTACTGCTCTTCATTGCCAGTATTTTTTGATGTTATACCTATGGTCTGAACAATTACTAATGAAACTCGACTATAAACAACTTCTAAATATGATTGGATAGAGCAGATTTTTAACTATTAATGTCAGTGTAGAGTAAATAAAATGGTTTGAACAGTGATTTATAGTTTTTAGAATTATTGACTAGCTAAAGCTTCTGTAGTGATGAACAAAGGAACCTGATGGGAAGTTTAGGCTTTCATGTTAAATTATACCTGTTTGAAAGATACAGAAACTTTCCTTTATGACAAGACATCAGGTAAACTTAGTTAGATTTAGTGAGCACAGTAGACAATGGCAAAATATTCTAATGACTGGAATTCTTAATTATTAAAAAAAGGATTAGATACAAACTGATCTCAACCAAGAATGGTGATGTCATTTTGAAATCTGAAGTTATAGGTTACCGTTAAATCTTTATCCATTTTTGCAATGATTTTTTTTCTTATTTGTAGCTGGAACCAGTAACTACTACAACTGACAAAGTTTATATATTTACAGCTTCCTCAAACATTTGACAATCTAACCTATTCAAGTTTCTCTAGCATATGGTTTACACTTACCCTGAAAAATATCCCACATGTCCAAAGTGCCCATCTGTTGCTCATAGAAGTCCATTTAACTTGTTTTTACTTAAGGTTGATATTAAGAATAAAAGAAATTCATCTCACTCATCAAAAAGTATGCATATATTGAGGCTGTTTATTCAAATGAGTAATAAAAAAAAAACTTGCCTCTCGATCACTATGAAAATCACTCAGGGTGATGACACCATCTTTGTTAAGATCTGTGAAAAATTCCAGATTGTCAGTGACCCATTGCGATAGGGTTAATGCATTTATTGAGAACCAACATTTCATTATTGATTAAAGCAGTGTTTTTCAAACATTAAATAGCAGCCCCACCAACTCAGCGAAGTTTCTGTTGTGCCTTTCCTCCCTCCGCTTCACATTAAAATAATTTTCACAAGTGATAACAGCAAAATCAACATTCTCTTTGCCTGTTTTTTTATTATAAAAAAATTTTATGTAAAAATGCTTGTAAGGAATGAGTAAATGAGAGAGCAAAAAAACTTTGAGAGCAAATTGATAGTTTGGTTAAGTTATCGTCATCTCCAACCCTTCTGTTACTTCCGTCATCACTTTTGGGCTCTCCTGCCAAAAGGCCATGCTCCTTCCCAATGAGGAGGGGGTGCCGACATTTTGGAAAATACTGGATTAAAGCACTTGTTACAAACACAGTTACTTATGAGTCTATATAAATGATATCTGATAATCACAATTGTAAAAACTAAATATTTTTTAAATACCAATTAAAACAACATTCTTTTAAAAGATGGCATTTTGCTAGAAACTCAGTAGTTTATAATACTGAACATTGCACAGAATTATGCACAAATGGATTAATATAAACAAATTTATGGTATCAGATATATTTATTTTATACTTTTTTACCACTATTTCATATAGAAGCACGAAATAACTATGTTAAAATAAGAATTAATTAAAGCATTTGCTGTCAAAAAACATTTTTCGACAGAACATAAACAATATGAAATATCTTACATCAAAGAAACTAACAAACAGTTTTCAACAAGATTCAAGTACCATTTGAAAGCTCCCTTTTGTGTATTTGAACACATTTAAACATAATCACTCCTTTGATTTTTTATATGTTACTATGACAAAGAGAACAATAGAAGTCATAGATAAATTAAAGAAGCTTACTTTACCAATAAACTAAGATTAATATATATTTGTGTACAATTATATTTATTTTAATATATTGTTCTTACTTATCAGATGTTTATTCCTATCATGCTGTTGTTTAATGACATAATGGGATTACTGATATTATAATGTGACAGTCTTGAACTATTTTAAGCTTCCATTCAAAGCTCTTAGCAAAATCTATTGGTGTGAGAAAAACAACAACTTTTTTTGCCTTTGTCCCTGTTTATCCATAATATACAGTACTGATAGTATTGGTTTTAGTGTGCAAGGTATGCGTTTAATTATTAATTTGGTATCTTAATTAATTATTTAATTATTAATTTGGTATCTTAATTAATTAGCCATTTCATCAGGTACACTAAGCAGATTTTGTAATGTCTCCAATTTAGAAGGACTGTTTGCAAAAATTAATTGAAATATAATTTAAAGATCAAAGCATAACATAAAATGAATGATAATTCAAAGATTTTGTTTTTTATGTGTATATTTCATGAGTTTCTTTGGTATTTTCATTATTGCTTTGTTTTATTTACAAAATGTATTATTATTAATAAGGGACATGAAGTTGATTCTTACACTGCTTCTTGTAGTGAATTCTTCCAGGACAGACATGCACAGCAGAGTTAAAAGTCCAGCTCAGCGACAAACAGATGCTCATACAGAGAATAGTGGTGCAGGTTGTTTGACAGATCCTACTCGCAGTGCTGAGGGAAAAGGTAACAAGGAGCTCGCAGAAAGTCTCACAGCTGGTGGAGAAGAAAAAAATTTATCTGTAACATCAACAACCACCACAAATAAAGCAGTCTCTTAAACAGCATTTGTCATCTCTGCATAAAAAAAAACTTTTAAAATTCTTCCCAAATTATTGTCGTCAGTATTTTATTTATATTTGTAGATAAAAAAGTGTCATCATGTCCGTGGGACTTTTTGTACCAGTTATTACCTAAAGAAGTTTGTGCAATTTCTATAAATGCAGATGTAGAGTCATATTCCCAGAAACCTTGTTACTGTACAACTTGTCATAAATGTTCAATAGTATCTACATTTCTTCTAACTGGTCAGTTTACATCAGCCACAAACACCTTTTGTTAAATAAGACAAAAAATGTCTATTTCACATTTTTGGAAAGTATTTTACAGGGAAATGACTAAAGCTACTTAAAAAAAAGGAATTGTAATTTGAATGAATATAAGAATTGGATCAATAAACATTTGATGAATGCTGAATAAACTGTAATAAGCCAAAGACTCGCTGAGTCTTCATTACAGTTTTTATGAAAACGTTAGCCAGAGAAAAGCATTAGCTCAATAAAAACATTTTCTTGTAATGTGTAGACACCAGCCTGTACTTTCATAGTTGTCTTAAAATATATATATATATATATGTATATTCAAGTTTAGATGTTGCCATCTTGAATTATGAATGACCATTTAATTTCTAAAACATGCTCATCCTTCTCTTTATAAATCTGTTTAAGAAAATGTTTAGTAAAAATTACAGCTGTATGAACTATAAATACAAGTTTTCCAAATTCATTTTTTTTCATCTAAGTGTAAAACCCGAGCAATTTTTACAACCATATCGACTGTTAATGTGATTCTAAGCAGAAGCTTCCTGTTTATTCATTCCAACTTTTTCTTTAATCATGATTATTAATAACCTCTGTTGTAATTTCCTATGATATTGAACTTGTGTTATAAATTTTTATCCCACCCATATTATGAGTAAAATTAATTTCTAATGCACACAATCAGCTTTTAATCTAACTTTAAACGTAACAAATAAAATATGATAGTCACTACTACAATTTTTTTGTGGATCCCCAGTACAAAGTTCACTGCCACCAACTATAACCTAAAATGTTTTAGATACTTGCAAGTATTATGTAGTAAAAGTCTAAAATTCATTGACTCATTTTCGGTATAAAAAGTGTTCTATAAACCAACTAAGGTATAGTTACTGAAAAAGAATACTTCTCACTTTAAAATTAAACACAAAATATGGTTTGATAACATAAAAGTTTTTGCTAAAAAGTAAAAATATATCTGTGTCTAGTTTGGGGTGTGGATATTAAGAAATATATGTGGATAAACATCCTTTAGAATATAAGTTTATAATTCACTTGAATAAAAGTATATTTCTTAAATAATTAATTCCATCTTACAAATGAAATTGAATTTATTGATAGTCAAGTTATGGATGGAAAATACTAATAATTATTTCCTGAAGCATTGTACTACAAACGTTTTATGTAGTAAACTGATGCATTTAAATAGAACTTTTACTAAATCATTTTATTTTGTAGGCTTTGCTTATGATACAGTTTACCTTTGCTTATCATTATGTTTACTAAAACAAAATTGTATTACATTCTGAAGCATTTAGTGAGTTCTTTTTTCAGTCTTCTCTTGAGCATATATGTACAGCAAGCACTGAAAAACGTATTCTTTATTAGTTTGTATTTTTCAATGTTAATAACAGATTCAACTATATGTAATCATGTTGAAATGGTGACTATAGAATGCTCAAAAGATTTGGTTTTTCGTGAGTTGTTAACTCTGGCCAATTATGTGAGGCTTGAGATTATTGGTAAAAAAAAATGTGCTCATAATTTCACTGTTAAATCTCGGAGTGCAGGATTTTTTATCAAAATGTTGTTGATTTATTGTGTATTCAGTTGCCAGAAATTATATGTATCCCATTGTTTACTATTTACATATATCAGGTACATGTTAGATTTTGAAATTAATCTATATGAAAAATTATAATTATGTTGCTATTGTGCTTATTTTTATTTCAGCTATCATCAATGATGATGTAAAATAATTGTTTTATAATGATATATTTATTGCATGTTGCATGTGGAATTTATTTTGTAGGACCTGTCCCTTTGCTATTACATGCAAAGATTGGACATAAAATTGCACAACTTTCCTGTATCAATAAAGCATTATCATGCTGCAAATGGAGTTAATTGTGTGTTTTGTATTTTACTGTAGATAAGCTAGTAATTTTTTTAATATTATTTTACTTTTTAATATATTACTGTAACTGTAGGTAGAAGAAAATATATATATAAAGTAATATTCTTTAAAAAAATTTAATAAAAATTAGATATTGTGTCTTAACACAGCCCTATAAAATGTTTAAAATGGATTAATAGTTTTATCACACATAAACCATGTTAATTTTTAATTAATTTTTGTCATAAATTTTGATAATTATTTAGTGTGTGCTCAGTGTTAAAATTAACACCATAAATAGTGAATAGAATGGATTTCTGAGTGAAGATGCTTAATGGATCTATCTTTCGAATATTTAATAGCAGGTTTTGGTACTGCAGTTACAACACACAAATAATGACAACAAAATTAATATTTTTGGAAAAACTATGAAATTTAACTCTTACAGAAATAAATTTTTACCCTACATAGATTTCATATAAGATCCATTACTCTTTCAAAACTATTGTTGTTTTGTGTATAACTATTTGTTTTGCAACGGTTAATGTAGTATCAGTGTAGGATTAGAAGTAATTATTGAAAGTGAACCAATGTTTCTGAATATAAATATTTTTTTACATTTAAACAGTAGATTTTAATGTTATCTTGTCTCGAACTTTTAGGTTAGTGAATTATTATTATTACAGCCCCCTAGTGGTACATCGGTATGTCTGCGGACTTACGGCGCTAGAAACTGGGTTTCGATACCTGTGGTGGGCAGAGCACAGATAGCCCATTGTGTAGCTTTGTGCATAATTACAAATAAACAATTATTATTACGTTATAGTTATAGAAACAAGAAATAATTGCTTTGAAAAGAACTCGTTACAATCAACTGTGAGACTTCACGTGATTAAGCAAAATTTAAAGTGTTTCTTGATTATTGTTGAATTTTCGAAAATTTTAATTAAAACTGGAAAGTCATTGTGTAATCGGTGTCAAAATTAAGAAAAAATTCGAAACGATAAATTACAAGGGAATGCAAATTTTGGTTTTACATAATAGTTTCGCGTTCTGTAAACAAATCCTTATCTGTAAAAGTTAAAGCTTGCTTCTCGATTCCAGTTGGATTTTAAAAATCCTCAACTGCAAATAATGAAAGAGCCCTTCGATAAAATTTTTGCGACGGGTTAAATGAAAAACAATCCAATGCAAAATTCGTTGTTACCGAATGCCGAAGTAATCTGTAGAGTTTAAGCGTTTTAGATAACAGTGGAATTGGAAGTTTCTTGTTACTTTACGTTCAGAACAACGAGTAAAGCAAGAGGAATTTAGGTAAACTTTAAATGTTCATTTTACTTACTAAATAAGCCTCCCAGTGGCTCAGCAGTATGTCTGCGGACTTACAACGCTAGAAACAGGTTTTCGATACCCGTGGTGGGTAGAGCACAGAAAGCCCATTGTGTAGCTTTGTGCTTAATTCCAAACAAACAAAAAATTTACTAAATAAAGTACAAAACATCTACTATACAGCAGTACGAGAAGGTTACCCCCCTAGTGGCACAGCGGTATGTCTGCGGACTTACAACACTAGAAACTGGGTTTCGATACTCGTGGTGGGCAGAGCACAGATAGCCCATTTGTGTAGTTTTGTGCTTAACTTCAAACAACAACAAGGTTAGAAGTTCTTTTATAGAGGTTTGTACGAGGAGAAAGCTCATTTCATCTGTATTGTGTTTTGTCCTTCACGCATATCCTACTTATCTACACATTCATTTGTTGCTTATTAAGAACTTCTGTTAAAAG
Organism: Limulus polyphemus; assembly: GCF_000517525.1. Classification (NCBI taxonomy): domain Eukaryota; kingdom Metazoa; phylum Arthropoda; class Merostomata; order Xiphosura; family Limulidae; genus Limulus; species Limulus polyphemus. The sequence continues at coordinate 167,061 of NW_013667129.1, forward strand.
TAAGCTTGAAAGATCAGAGCTAAAATTATTAAATAATTAACAAATATTTAATGAAGGTAGTTCTATATAAAAGTAGGCTATAGGTGTGTCATGATAAATATACCATAAAAGTAAAACCCGAATGAATAGAATGCACTGAATCGTCATTTAGGTTCTCTGGCTATTAACAAAGCAATATTTTCAGCAGCTTGATCAGTAAACTTATAGTTCGGTAGGGGATAGGATAGTTAAAGTCGGGTTAGTTGTGTTTGTTTTGTAAATTATTTTTTAATTTTTACAATTAAGCTGGTTGTTTTAATTGAAATATTAATGTTTTTATTGCTCAAAGACGTGCCCCCCACTGGCACAGCGGTATGTCTGCGGACTTACAACGCTAGAAATCGGATTTCGATACCCAACGGCAGAGCACAGATAGCCCATTGTGTAGCTTTGTGCTTAACTTCAAACAAACTCAAAGACTTTTACATATATATATATATATATAAACATTGTTCTTTTTTTTTTTGGTATTTGTACTGTCCCGCTTCTGCGCGTTTCAACATTCCAATCACACAAAAATCCATAAGCGCTGCAGCAGATAGCTTGACCGGTATGTCTTCATATGGAATAACATGAATACCTCTTTAATTTTTCAGGTGTGTCACAGTTGAACAAATATGTCATAGAGGCAACCTGTGTACACTTGACTTGTATCACGTTTCCAGATGGAGATCCTTCTTGATTGTGTTGTGTACTGTTGCCTGGAGTAAGTGTACGGCATATGTCACTGTTCTTAGTGCTCGTGTATTATCCACTATTACAAGATGACGCACTTTGCTTACCACAACTTTGGTATGACTTGTTGCATGTTTCTTTCTGGATGGTCCTGACTTCCAAAACTGGTTATATTCCTTTGCTTTCCAGTGGCATTAAGAACAAGATATCCCAGTACTGAAAATTCTAACTCCTCAGTCTGAATATATCTTTTCGTATAGGACCATACAAACATGGGCGTTCGCAGAAAGTTTTCCATGGGAAATTGTGAATTGAATAAAAAATGCATATACATACGCTGAATGAATAAAGAAAGAATTATATTTCTAATTTTCCAGGTGGGGGCAAGTGCCCCCTGCGGACGCCCATGCATACAAAGGGTAGTGTGAGCGGTGCACCTTCACACAACGCTGACCCATATGTGGCAGCGATAAGTCGACGCTGATTAACTAATATGTGTATATGATCTTAATGTATAATGCATTGTTAATAAAAAAATATATAACATTATGTTGTCTTGTAAATCATTAGATAAGATTAGATTTTTGAGGAGGGGGACAGAATTTGTATTTTACACAGGGCACCATCAGTGACCGATAAAGCTCTGATTACATACTTTTCCCAAAAGATCAGTTTTCAGTGGCATCAAACTACCTACCAAACGCCAAATAATGATAAAATGTAGTTCTCATACACCTGTTCCACCATGAATTTATATCAGCTGTGGTTGCTACGTAACTTGATGTATTGCATATTCAAATCATTTTAATATAATGTACTCAACCCTCTGTTATGCTTATTTATTGGGCTGTACATGGGCTAGTGTGCATAGACTGTGAACCCCAAAAATTATGGTTTGCAGCCTATTGCACTTTAGGACTGAGGTTGTGCCATAAAAGCAGGTGTGAATCCAGGATTTTCACTTGGGAGGTGCCAGTTTAAATCACATGACTTTCATGGCACTTTACACTATTGTGGTATTTTCAGGTCAAACTGATTTCCTCTAGAGCAATAAAATATACCTTCAGAATAAAAGAAAACTCTGCCAAAATATTTATTATGAGGTAATTCTTAGTTATATAAGTAACTGAGTTTATGAGATAGAAATAAAAAGACTATACAAAACTACAATGAGCAATCTTTGTTTAAGCACAAACACAATAAGTATACTTGCTTGATATGACAGAAGGTCGCTTTTACTGGATCTAGATTATTTTCTATCTGGGCCAGGTGGATAAGGCCCTCGACTCGCAATCTGAGGGTCGCGGGTTCGAATCCCCGTCACACCAAACATGCTCGCCCTTTCAGCCGTGGGGGCGTTATAATGTGACGGTCAGTCCCATTATCGTT
>NW_013667129.1:169336-175629 GCF_000517525.1 Limulus polyphemus
CTTTGCGCGAAATTTAAAAAAACAAACAAACAAACAACCATTATAAAGCTTCAAATGGTTTGAATAACATATTCTTATCGATTCTAAGGAAACTCGAATAATTATTTAATTTATGTATCGTATACAGATGTATAAAAGACATTTTAGTAATAAATAACGACATAAATAAACGACATTATAACACCAAGTTAAAAAAAGATAATAAACTTGGTGGTATAAGGTCGTTTATTTCTAATATTGAAACTCCAATAATATTAAATAAATTATTGCTCCCTATACGGATTTAGTTTGCGCGTTCTGAATTATTGGCCAATAAGAGAGCTCTATATTTTTGAAATGAGCCAATGAGTAGTTGATAACAACGCGCAATGTTCGAATTTTTGACGTAGTAGGGAGGTACACATAACATTTCAACAAGAAATATTTAGACCTAAATGAAGACAGCCTTTCGATAAGCACAATTTTATATTAATTTCGAAGAAGGTTTATTGATACGGTATCAGGCCTTCGATATTTTTAGGTAATATAAACAAAAAGATGATGAAAGAATTGGTGAACAGTGTGTGTTTAGGGTTAGTTGATAAAGAAGATCTTCAACAATTGAAATACTCTCAGCTTCGTAAACTTGCCAAACAGTTAGGCGTCAAAGCAAACAAAAAGGCAAGTTATTTCTCTCTGGTTAATCCTTGAATGTGTAAGAGTATTTATGTGAAAGTAAACATGGTAAGCATTACATTTATTTATGAAATAGGCTTATAAAAACAGTATTTTTTAATCCGTTGATGGATTTTTTTTAAGTTTTACAAAAAAAAAGCCTAGTTTAGTAATTAGTATTTTTGTTATTATATTTTCTTAGGCAGAAAGACTAATTGAAAACATCTTGTTAGATCAAAAACACCGTATTGTATCCAGGAAAAATGATGCTGGTACTGATTCTGAATATGTGGACCACAAAGAACATGACGATAAAATGGTTTGTCGGATATAATTAACGATCGTTTCATCATAAATATTACTATAGACTATAGTATTACTTTAGTGTTATGTGATATCATTTGGAAGCAAACTAAATTTTATTAATGCTTAATAATTACTAATTATGGTATATTGTTAATAGCCACTTAATTAATTGTTGACATCTTAAAATTAAACATATTATTATGCAATAAGCTTCTCCTATACGTTTGCCTGATATTTTCATTTAGTTTTATAAGGATGTTATGCAAAGTGTGAATAACTGCATATTAGTTATTATATGGAATTGATGATTTACACACAGTAATAATGTCCCATTTATAATATTAATAATTAACTCCATTGGATTTCAAGTTTCAGTAAATTTAAAGCAAACTTGATGGAAGTAACTTCAAAAGCTTGAAGATGTAAATGTTGTTTGAAGTGAAGGGTGTTAACATTAATTTTGAAACAATTTGAAAATTTTGATTGTGTTTAAACTTTAACCCTATAGCAGTGGAGGTATTACAAAATCATTGAGTAAATTATTTATTAGTTTACATGAGATTGATGATTTACACAATAGCAATGTCCAATTTATAATAATTTACTCCATCAGCTTTCAGGAAATTTAAAGTTTTACATGAAACCAATGAATTCAATCGAAGCTCGAAGTTAGTCAATTATAAAGTTTATTGTCAACTTCTAAGCACAATATTATTGATTTCTCCAACAACTAGATAAAATGCACTAATTTGGTTAAGTGCATTGTAGTAATTACTTAAAAATTAATTATTAGTTTGTTTTTTTCACACGTTAGAGATATAATGCTTATTTTTAAGAGACAGACGTATGTTGGTCAGATACATCATTTTGAGAGCAGTTATTAAGTAATATAAAAGTTTAAATTTAAATGTTTTTCTTCAAACTTTTTTATTTATAAGATTATACATGTATAAATGCAGCAATGAATATATATTTTTCCAAAAATTGTGTGAAGTGTAATAAATTTTCATAATTCTATGAAACCAATTTTTAATCTTTGGTTATTTTGCATCAAGAAAAGGAATTCTAACCAAACATTTATGTCATTGTGTAAAACTTGATCAGTTTCATGCTTGCTTTAGTGATCATGTTATTAAATACATCCAGTGATAGGATTGATATGACAGCTATGATTTATTTGATAGTTTGAATTTAGTGGTGTCCCCTCTGTTAGTATTTGAATATTGTTTGTTATGCTTGATAGATAGACAATAAATAATCATAGTTCGAAACATAATTTTTCAGTTTCTGAATCCTTTTACTGCTTCATCAGAAATGTAGGTACTTCTATAATTTTGTAGGTTTCTGTCAAACAATGTAGTGAATCAATAGATGAAGGGGATTTGCAGGAAAAGACTGTTAGTGATCAAGGTGGAAAGCCAAAAGGAACCATGAATAAACTTCTTCCAAGAAGGAGCCTACGCTTATCTCCTAAAGCTGAAGAGGAAAGTACTTGTAAAAATATTTGCAAAGTGAATGCATTAAGACGAAAGTCTATACCAAGTTCCCATAAGGATAAACTGGATAGAAATGGCTGTAGAATTTCTACTGGTCATGTTGACTTACTGAAGTCCCAACCTAGGAAGAGTACATCACACATCACTAATACACCAAGAGAGACCCCAAAAACGCCAAGATTGTCCAAAGTATTGGCCCGATCTTCAAAGTTTTTTAAAACGCCAGTAGGTCTTAAAACAGACTGTCCTCGCAAACAACAGAGTACCATAACTCCAAGTTCACGTAATACGTCTTTTGTTATTCAGACACCTCAGTCTTCTAAACTTGCATTGAAAAAACAAGATGATGATTCTCCTCGAACCAGGTTGAAAAGAAAACTTAGTATTCCATCAGGGGAGACACCAACTGATCAAAGTACAGTGACATTGAAAAGCATTATTGCAAAAACACCATCTTCAACAGTTAAAAATCCTGCTAAAAAGATAAAACTTAGTATGCCATCAGTAGAGAAGCCATCCAGTAAAAGCATAATGCTTACCCCAGAAAGTACTTCAGTAAAAAAACCATTCTCTACAGTTGAAAAACCTGTTAAGAAAAGGAAACTTACTATTGGATCAGGAGAAACACCAGCTAATAAGAGTAGAGTAGTAACTCCAAGAAGCATTACAGCAAAAACACAGTCTTCTGTTGTGAAAAATTCAATTAAAAAACGTTCACTTCTTAATTCCAATTCAGCCACTGATTTAGGAGAATCGGAGTGCCAAAATTCCTCAGATAAGAAAGGTATTTTCTTCTAATATAAAGAAAAGTAGCAATAAATTATGACTGTATTATAAAAAGAAAAATTAAATATTTCAAAAAATGTTATAGAAGTTCTATTAAGTTTGTTTTATAGTCATGATGGAATCATAAGTATCATATCAGTATTGCCAATACTGGCTAGGTCTTGAAAAGAGTATAGCTTTTATTAAACATGGAAAATTAAGAGCATAAATTGATTTAACATTAACTACTTTTTTTTAAATAAGTGGTTTCCATCCTTTTGTGTTTTTCACATTTTACTGCATCATTCTCGTCAATATTTGTTTCTATTAACGATTATAACATTCATATCATGTTCAGTTTAATTTTATTTTACTTATTTTTCAAATAAATGAATATCAAGGTGGCTGAGGCTATTTTCAGTGGGTTCTGGGTTTCAAGTATAAACTTAAAACTTTTTCCTTTAGATTAAATTTGTTTTAATTATTACTTCTTCAAAGATGTCTAATAGAAAGTTTCAATAGCCTTCTAACTTTGAATTCTTAACTTGTATGAATAAAACTTCAAACTTTATGTGTTTTTTTTTTTTTTTTTCAATTATAGTTAAACGCTTAGTTGAGGATTTTATGGTTTTATTAACCAACATGTCTCATTCTTTTTTATAACACAATGATATTCTCAATGTACAAGCAAGTCCTGTACAAATTTTTGGAACTTAACACTTTTCATTGTCAAAATGTTTAATTCTCAAATACAATAAAAATCAAATGCATATTATTTCATTGTAATTCCAGTGTCACTTTTTCAAGACGTTTTGCAATTATCTTAATAGCTGTGGAAAAATAACTGATTTGAATAACTAAATTTATTTAAAAGTGTTGTCAAAGTATACAAGATATTTCCCAAATGTGTTGTAGGTGGCAAGCTTTATCAGTGTGAAATTATAGAATAGGTTACAAAGTCACCATATTTTATTCTCCTCTTCCCCCTCCTCCCATGTTCTGAGCTAGTGTTAGTTCATAAATTATACGTTTTGATGAAGAACATTAGCTTGAAATGTAATTTTCTTTAAATAAAAAATATATATATATATATATACACATATAAAACATAGCAGTGATTAAAATATTACATTCCCGATTAATTTCACTTTGTTTGAAGAATTTCATCTTTTAGCTGGTTTTCCAATTTGAGAATGCATGGTTAAATAAAATAAAATAAAAACAATTCACGAGGAAATGCAATGTTATCTTCCAAATAGCTTTCTCTAGAGTGAATGTAACTATATTTCATTATTTCTATCCTGCATGCCAATTTTGTTACATGTTTGTGTAATTCCTATATCTTCATTGTCGATGTGGTTAAATATATTTGCTTCTTTTTGTCAATATAAAAGTTGGACAATCCCATATTTTAGTTTGTAGTTAAAAATATTTAGCTATGTATGTGCAGAAACTTAATAAATAATACAAGTAAATTAAAACTGTAGATGTAATTATTGGAATAAATAAGTATAAGCAAGCTGCTTAATAAGATTGATTTGCTTGATGTAAAAATGTATTTTTAAGTTTTCTTTGACTTCTATGTTTGTTCTCAAGAATCCTCACAAGTGGAAGTGAAGCTACAGAGTAACATCCCTAGATTTATGGCTTTTGCTTCTAAAAAAGGTGGATTTCAACCAGGGAAAACAAGGACCCCAAGTGAGTTACTTATATATGAATTGTTCTCAACTGTTATTACATCTCACTTGTATTAAAGTTTTTTTTTAGGTGCCTTAGAAGCCTTTTAAGACCAGTAAATCAAGCAACAAGTAATCTAGCTTCAGGATAAAAAGTCACTTTCAATAGCAGAAAGTGTAAACTACATTAGTAGCATATAATAACAGATTTCTAGACATATATTTATATGTTATCTTTTTAGAAAGTTGTGGGTAGTTTGTATACTTAACATTCTTTCATCACAGGATTTATTTTTTCATATCCACTCTTGTGCAAGTAATTTTGCAATAATTCTTCAAACAACTTCTGTTCGTGTATTTGTTACAATCATTCACTACAGTTGAATTCAAAATGACCAAGTACTGTGTTAGGTTAATACAACGTGGAAGCTTCTACAATAACATTCTCTTTATCAAGTGTTCAGTCATTTATAGTTTGTAACAATACTGGAATAAACATTTTGTCACATGATGTCTAATGTTGCTGTTAAATTATGGAACTTTCAAACCTTTAGAATTCTTAAAAACTAAATATGTGATGCTCAGTAAAAGTAAAATTAGCTTTTAAGCATGTGGTTGGCACATTTGTGTACTCTAAGCTGTCTGCAGTTTTACTGTAACTGTTTGTATCTCACAGACACCGTACATTTCTCACAATGCAAGATTTGTATGGATGCTAAATTAAGAAAAAATAAGTTATCAAATTTGCTCATTTACTTGAAAAATACAACGGTTTGTTTGCACGTGCTTTTGAAATACTTGGTGAGAATAATAATGCAAAGTCCAGTCCAGTTAATGATAAGAAAGCATCTTATTTTTTCAAATACAGGTTCTATAAACTTTTGTAAATTTTATGTAACTAACATTAGGCTTAACTTGCAAATAACGCCAAAAAAATCACTTGCTTACTAATTTTCTCTTTCCTACAGCACTTTCTTGTATCTCGTACTTTGTTGAAACAAACTTAATATTTACAAAACTGAATTACAAGACATACTAACAAACTCACCAACTCATTAATCAAATCACTAGGTAACATACTCAAACCAATTAACAGTCTCCCCTGACCAATGTTTTACATAATCTGTCTAGACAACATTAATATAAATGTCTAAATCAGCATTTCCCAAACTTTTTTTGGCAACAGAACACTTCAGCTGAGAAAAAGCTTACGGAACACTAGACACGTAATATCGGTGTAGAGGGTATGTTGCATGCGCAGCTCCCTCTAGATTTGTATATTATTCATTTATTTATTTAATCAGATTATGTATTAATGAATTTTTTACATTTTTATGCTTATAATATATTTTAGGTACAAACCTCTCCACTACAATATTATGTAGAATAGATATGG
>NW_013667129.1:176089-181450 GCF_000517525.1 Limulus polyphemus
TTTTCTCACGGAGCACCTATTAATCTCGGACGGAACACCAGTGTCCCGTGGAACATAGTTTGGGAAACGCTGGTTTAAATAAATGAAAAACAATATTATAGATTCAGTAAATGCAAGTACCCTCTCTATGGCTAAAACTATTTTTAGGCTGTTGCTAACTTAAGTGTTTATCATAAGTACGTAAGCATGATTTGTGAATTGCACTAAAATCTTTATTGTGTTACACATTTCTTATTTTTTTTCACAAGAATTTGTTTTTAAAGTTTCTTAGTCTGTACCATGACTGCCTAAACTCTTTTGAATAAAGTTTAGTTTCAGTGGAAAACTTGTCCCTATTTTGTGGCTGAAGATCAATAGTTTATTTCTGTATTTATATTCAGTAAACTTACCAGTGATACAAACTAAAGCAATGCATTAAACACACTGTTTTTATATTCCATTTCTGTGAAATGTAAATCTCAGATTTAGTTCATTGTAATTCACTAATAAAATATTTGCCAACTTCAGGAGCATAATACTGAACATTGATATAGAAATGTAAAAATATATTGTATGCCATTGTTTTTTTATTTTTCATATATTAGTACTAACTGTTGTTTTATACAACTAATTATATAACTTATTATTATTGGTTCACTTCACATATACAAGACAAATGATTCCTTAATTTTGATATATTTAGTAATTTTACCAGTGTATCTCATTTGCAATGTTTGATAGAAGTGAAAAAGTAAGTATTACAATGTGTTGCTTTTAAGTTATTCCTGCTAATGTACCAGAGGCTCCAAGTGTCTTGTGTAAAGCTCCAATTTCGGGCAAACTTTCTGAACTTTGTATTTATTTATTATACCTAAAAGTTGGATTTTTGTGTTGTGTTTGTGAAAAGATAAAGTTAATAAACCTTGTGTAATGAGTTTATCCCAAAATCCTTGTTTTTATACATTAACTTCTGATGTGACTATCATAATTAGTATAATTTTATGCCTATATGAAACTGAAATTCACAGACTAACACTCTGGATTTGGATTACGTTATACATCAACTTTTACTTCATTTCAGCATATTGAAATTAACTTTGACAATTTTCTTCTTTTTAAACTTTTTTTATCAGATTTTGCCCGTATACATCAAAAGGCATTTCAGAAAATGGATTCACTGGATGATTATGTGCAGAAGAAAAAGATGCGAAGTCAGGAAATTACTAAATCATCAAAAAAGGATAGTGAAAGAATGAATGAACCTAAAGATGCTAGTCAATCAAGTAGTGTTCTACCAGTGGAGCCAGTAAGTGACTGTATAAGAAATTATTATTTACTTTCATAACATTTAACTCGCAAATGAATGATCAGCTTATTAAATTTTAATTAAAATAATGAAAGAAGTAGTACAGGCTGGAAAAATGGAAACCCCCTAATGTTTCTCTATTTGTTTGTTACTTGTTAATTGCAAAGATATACAATGGATTACACTGGGCAACAAAAAAATGTTTTCCTGCTACTAGAAAAATTCATTTACTACTGAGTAATTTGATGATGCTGATTCTAAAATTCACATTGAAATTTACTGATCACCTCTAGTTTTCAAGTTATGATCGATTTATTCAAAATATATTTATATATATCAAGAAAATAACTTTATTTATTCATTGAAAATTGTATTTAAAAATGTATAATCTGCAAGAGGAGCAGGAATCAATAGCTTAGTGTTCCCATTGTGCAAAAGTACAGCTTTCAGACTAACTTTAGATGAGTAAATAAAAAGTCTCCATTCTTGAGGATGATGTTCAGTACCCAATTCTTCCATTAGTGCATCAACATTTGTACAGAAGCACAAAGTATGTTGCATGTTGTAGTGAGAAGCAAGACTTTGATGGCAACTTTGGTAAACTGAAACTCTTATTCATGGAGCTAATAAATTCCATTGCTGTAAACAAAAGTCAAGAAGTTCCCCATGCTACCTTGATAGAGACAAGTCATGAATCCAACCATTTAGCTCTTCTTATGTGATCAAATGAGGCAGCCTATGTTATGGTTCCACAGGAATAGAATTACTAAATGAAGAGGATGAAGATGATTCATTATTTTCTTCACAGAATAACTCTTCTGTTTACCAGTTCATTAGTGGATGTGGCACTGGAAGACCATCCCCATGAGGTACTGCTTTCATTGCAGATGCAATATCTGGATAATTAATGTATTGTTTAATTTTGCCTGAATATCCAGAAACATTAGTTGTGCAAAAATAATAGTCAGTTAGATTATCTTTGGGCTCATGTTATGTCATGGGAACTACAAATAGCAAACTGTACAACATTCATGTGGAGCCCAATGTTTTTGTTGGTCAACTATTTTACACCCAGAATAGTGGTAGTAAGCGTGTGATGTTTTTAATTCATGAAACTGTAATATATATTCCATAACTATTGCAGAAACTACTTGGTTGATTTTTGCAGTTTAAGACTTCACATGAACTGGAGGCAGCCAACATTTCAAGTGATTTTCTAAGAAATATAAAATAATTTATTTGTACAGAACTAGAGCTTAAAGAATGTTAAAAAGCAATGTTTTGCAGAATTTGATTATATCACAGGTTTGATGCAAGGAAGAAGTTTGTGTCCAGATTGTGCATGGAGCAAGATGTCTGACTCTGCCCCTTTTATGCTCAGTCAAGGAACTTCTTGCAAACTGAGCATGTGAGGGTTTCCCGATTCCTGGGCAGAGCAAGTGACCGTGGGAATGAAGCACAAGTGGTGCAGTTTGCTACAATTATATCGTATTATTATATAATTATATAAATAGCATATATGAACAATTGTACACCAATACAATACTGTCAGTATTTGAAGTTATCAAAAATATATGCTTTTTACCAATTAAACCATCCAAGTAAACTTAATGTCACAATTTAAATCTACTGTACTGAGTTGATTGCGTGGTATTTCATATAGTATTGATAAAATATTGAGATATTACAATAACTCAAAATCTAGAGGTGTTGGACAAATTCTGACTACATTTTTGAACTCAGCACTGTTAAATTACCCAAAATCACTTGACTTTTTTCTCCAGTAACAAATTTTTTGTTGTCCAGTGGTATCTGTGTTGTACCCACTGTGGGTATTGAAACCCAGTTTTTAGCATAATAAGCCTTCAACCTTACCATTGAGCCACTGGATGACAGTTTCTTTACGGAGAGAAAAATAAACAGTGAATCGGTATATTGATTTTGCTGCTGTAAATGTAAAGTTTCTACTTGATGGTCTTATTGTTAATGATTTTGTTAATATTTTTATTTGTTTAATGATGTTATTATAATGACCAATATGGTAGAGAATAAGAATTAGTTTATTTTTTTGAAAAATAACTCATAATTATTGCTTTTTGAACAAAATAATGAAATAAGTTTTCTTATAAGAATTAATGAAAACAAATATAGGATGACAAGAAGCATGGTTTGACTAAGGTAAAAATCTCGGGACCCTTGGCTCACAGAAGTGTTCTGGGAGTGATACACTTAGCTGAGCTACCCAAACTCAAGTTCCAAACGGATAATTTTCCATTCTAACCATGGTGCTATTCTAGGCATCCTTTCCATAATGTATCACCCTGACTAGTTTTCTAGATGTGCATCATTCTGTATGTTCTTGAGTGAAGAAATAAGTACAAAATTTTTAAAAAATTAATAATTGAGTTGGCAAGGAAGAAAACTGCAGCAGAAAAAGTCTTAAGTAACTGTTATTGCTTGATATATATATATATTTAATGTTATTTAAATTTTCAATACATTTATTTGTTTTAACTTTCACTTGTAATTTTTACTTTATTTACCTAGTCTTCTGACAAGCAGATATTTTATTTTGTATTTAAAACTGACTATTGTTTAAGTACGAAGAATGCAGTCAGTGGCAATATCACGCAGATTGCCAACTCGAAAAAGTTTGTGTGAAATAGGAACTGAGACCTTTTTAACATCAATATCTCAATAGAATTACAGTTTATTTCACAGTATTAAAGTTTAATTTTATAACACATTTAGTAATTTAACATTAACCCAATAATGAATTACAATTTTGTTTCCCAAAGAAAACAATTTGGGGATTTACAATTACATAAAGAAAATCTTTCATCAACATATGTTGGTTGATTAAGCTGGCTCGACTTTAGGCAACTTTGAATTTTGAGTTGCTTTGCTGTTACTCTGCTTCAAGCTAAATCCTCTCTAACTTGCAACTGTTTGAACTATTTCTTATCTTTTTGTTTTGGTTCATCTTTGACCCTGATTGACTATGACCTATTTAATTTATCACCTTGTTGACACAGAATCAGGATAAGAGATTATTCCTACTAGGTAATGTATTCTATGTCAAACCTGGATAGAACTGCTCATTGGTGGACTTAATTGATGACAAATAACTTAATTCATGACTCATGCAAATGTTTTCAGTTGTTCACTTCTGAACTTTGATTGACACGGGCTGTGTCCAAACCTAATGGTTGTCTTTATCTCTCCTTGATCTTTGTGGCTTGGTTCTGTCTTAATTAATGCTAGTTTATCTTGTACATTACAGTCTTAAGTTTTTCACTAGTTTCTTGATCATATTCCTTGAATAACTGCTTGATCATGAATCCTTGTGTTTTTTATAAATCTTAATTCAAGCTATCATTTTGAATAAACTGTTCAAATGTTACATACACAACTGTTTAAAGTTTCCATTTGGAAGAAATTCTAGGTTTATATTGTTTCCTTTTATTAAATTCAGATGATGATATGAGCATATGACAACGTTTAACAGTGGTTGTGTTTTTGAAGAAAAGTTCATACTTGTAACTGTTTCATGATGGTTTAGTATAGACGAAAGCTTTTGAATTTTTTTTTAGGGGAGTTTATTAGTCCATTTTTGTATGAAAAAAAACAAATTGCTATTGTTGAATTGTTATTTTTATAACTGCATATGTCGGTTCTTATGTTATCAGTAGTCATTACCTTATTAACCAGTATTGCAAATTTATATAAAATTGGCTTAAATTTTTAATTTATGTGATTATGAAAAAGGGTACTTTTTTTTTATCCTGACTACATATTGGATTTGATAAATATTGAAATATTTGTTTATGAATGTAAACAATTGTTAATAGTTTTGTTCCATATAAAACAATATATAATTTACTATATTACTGCCAGGCATCTGTTGATAAAACATAATAGCTTAGCCTTTTTCTACCCATCTGTAATCAACACTGATTTAGCAGCATTTATAAAAGCTGGTATACCTGTGAATATTGAATGTTGTACAGTATATCTTTTTCTTCTTTTTTCTGAAATTGAATTCTGTCAAAATAAAATATATATATATATATATA
>NW_013667129.1:181644-184690 GCF_000517525.1 Limulus polyphemus
AAATTAGTCCAAAAATATTATTAATAAATAAATAAAATGACTAGCCTTTTAATTGCCTGCAAAAATTATTTTATATTTGTTATTAAAAAATTGAAGGATATTTTGATACTTGATATAGAGCAACAAGAAAGTAAAGAAATGCCGTGAAGAGAAGGAAAACAGCAAAAGAGTTTTGAGGTATAAAAGGTTTGAATTTACTGAAAGTCCAATGGGAACACCAGTTAAAAGTCCACAAACTGTCAAAAGAACTCCATTTATTCCATCCATCACATCTGTAAGTCATATGAAACTAAACTTTGGCAGCCCATCATTCTTTTCACAACAAAAGGAAAAACAAAGCACTTCTAAAAAACAAAAAAGTAAGACAGTATTGAGTTTTATAAACTGCATGATATTTATTATTATTATTAATAGATTATTACAATTTGGAAAATGATTCAAATAATAATGCTCCGAAATATCCTTTTGTAGAAGAAAATTCCAGCTGTTTTTTCATATTATTACTGTTTCATTATTTGTATAATGTTTATTTAAATACGCTATTGCAATATGCTGAAATATTATGTTCTTGACCAATAATTATTTTTGTTGTTGTTAAAGGTACAATTTTATTTACTTTTCAATTTCTATGGTACCATAAAACGCTATTTTGTGTGTTAGTATAAACATCCCATACTCAGTAATCTGTGTACTTTTTAGTTAGAACTTCATTTAATTATTCATATTTGTACATAAGCTTTTCATGTACTTTTGATTTAAAACTTCATTATAGTGGTTTAATTAGGATTCTAAAAGAAAACTTAAATAACTGAAAATATTTATAGAAAAAAAAAAGTTTTAAAATGTGAATGTAATTCCCTATGTTGATTTCAATTAAAGTAACTAAAAAATTAGTGAAAAATATATTATTGCTATATAGAGTAATTCCTTTTTCCCTTTAAGAGTTGAGAGCACCTGTCTACCATTTTGGAAGAACAACCACTCCTGTTAAGTCCATTACAAACCAGAACACTAAGCATACTACTTTTAACCTGAAAGCCAGCCTGACTAAAAAGTTGTCATACCGTCCTTATACTGGTCCAGTTCGGCCTCTCTCGCAGCTCAATGCTCCAGCATCACATGGTGAAAGTGTGGATGACCATTGTTTTAAGCACACACAGAGACTTAGGTTAGTTTTAATTCAAAATGATTATCAAGATCAAATATGTTCTGATTCAGACTAGAATCATAAGCTGTTTATTTAGTTAATAAAGATTTCTTCAAAGGTTTAAAACTTTTTTCTCGATGTTTTTATAGATAGTAATTTAATGTTTCACAATCCATGAAACTCTAAACAGGTTGAATTGATGCTCTGAAAAATTTTCTTCATACTAACTGATAAAACAACTTTGATAGGAAAGTAATGTTAAAAATGCATAACATAATTAGATATATGATACTTTTATGCTATTTTGTAGATTGAATGAACTTGACAAATTAATATTTTTTTGTCCAACTGTAGTAGAGTAACTATAGAAAGGTCTGCCCACCCTCCCATATTGGTGTCATTATTAATGTAGTAAAAAAAAATTTGATAATTAAAAGCCAAACATCATGTTTTACTGTTAACTACAGGAGGAATAACAAAATTTAATTAGAAAATAATTGTTTTGTTTCTCTTGTCCTAACCAGAGAAAAATCAAAAAAAGTACTCCAGGGAGTAAGAAGTAATCGACGGTTTGAGTTACAGATGAAGATGAGAGGACTAAACTAAAGTCAAAGTCATCGTTGTATATTTTTATTACACGTTAAAGAATTTAACTGTTGCTGTATATGTTCTTTTATTTTTCATTATAGTTTACAGAACTCAGCCTCTGAATTTCTTTAAACTTCTTAAAATTTTCTCATTAATTAAGAACCATTTTTCTGTCCTCTAACTTTCATTAAAGCATTTCAACCACTGTGTAAAGATCTTTCATTGAAAGTTTTTTATTCCCTTTTTGCTACAGAAAAATAAATGGTTTTAGTCTGTGATTGGTGTAAAAATGAAGTGTTGTCAGTGTGAAGCTTAACAGAAACCCTGTTCTTGAAAAAAGTTGAATAATTTTTGTGATTCATTTATATCCCAAGATCACACACTCATACATACATATGTGTGTGTATGTATATGTGATTCCACGTAAAGTGAAAACACATAAGCCTCAGTAAAGTGCTATATATTTTATTACTAAAACAATGTTAAGAATTAATAACTGATAGTTTTGCAAGCACTTGTGGTTTAGACATTGATTCTTACAGTTTGAAAAAAGTGGAAACATTTTCTTAACTAAATATAATTCTATTGAATACATGTAAATTTGTTTTATGTGAAAAATGGGATGTACTAAAATAAAACTGAACTTCTTTATAATTATGATTATTAATTAAATTATTTATGATGTAACACAGCAAAGTTTTCTACAGTTTAGTATATTCAAGATTCCAGATTGCGAGGGAATCATTCTTATATTATTGATAAGAAAAATTACTGCAAATGGTAGTTAACTAGATTGTAGGAAACTCTATAAAAATATAATAAACAGTTCATAACTGATATTTTCCAGAATTTGAAGCCAATAAGTTTAAATAGATTTCCAGTGTTTTTTTAAGTTAGTGGCTTGTAAAAAATCATATGTTTATTATTAATTGTTTCTGTAGTTTTCTCTTCCAAACTTCAAAAGCACTTGGAGATTTTAATTTTTGAGATGTGTTGTCTAGAAATTATTGTTTGTATTGCTTTAAAATATGTTCTGTTATCTGGAAAATGATTTATTATATTTGGGAGCATTTTTTCAGATATATTTTCATGAGTTGTAATGTTTGGGTAAAAAATATCTGGTTTATGGAGAAAATCATAGTTTGATCCATTCTACAAAGAGTATTATGTTAGATTTTATAATGTCAAAAGGAACAACTTAGATAATTAGTTTTAACCCATTGCCTTACCTTGTCATCTTACTTGTTCCTAATCAATTTCACCCATCACTGAACATGCTCGCCCTTTCAGCCATGGGGGCAATATAATGTG
>NW_013667129.1:185100-208899 GCF_000517525.1 Limulus polyphemus
ATTACTTAAAATTATTTAAAATATTTTGCATTAGGCATTATGAAATATTATTCACAAAAAATATGTATAAAAACAAGTAAATTTCCAGGAATAAATAGTAAGAAAATGGATTAAAAGATATAGGCTTAAATATCGTAACTATTTTTTATTTTTATGCCACTATCTGTCAATGAGTTGGAGTGACAAAATGTTGTGAACTACAAATAATTAGAATATTAAAGAAAACTTCTTATTCCTTTTCTGTCACCAGTAGTATCTTTATCAAACACAGTTGCACTGATTGTAATTAATCATTACTATTTTTCTTAACAAGAGTATGCTTGATTTAATTATATGGGAGTGAAAGTAGACTAATTTTAAACCATTGTAAAATTTTGGTTTTATGAATAGTAGACTTCTAGGACCAGCAATAAAAATGAAACTTAAAACATTTTTGAGGTAGATAACTTGTACCATATAACCAGAAGTGCCAAATAACACTTATCTTTCATATATTTGTTTGTTTTAAGTTATGCACAAAGCTACACAATGAGCTATCTGTGCTCTGCCCACCACGGGTATCTAAACCCGGTTTCTAGTGTTGTAAGTCTGCAGACATACTGCTATGCCATTGGGGGGAGGGGCATCTTTCATATAGTGTACTCGTATGTTGACTGAGAAAAAAAAACAATTGGGTCTGGGATGTTAGTGTTTAGGCTTTAATTGCTCATAAAAGTTAATTGGCTAAAGGCCTGGTTACTTCGTGGACCATTTTATTATATCCTTTCCATTTCTAAAGAAGATGCTTCGAATATAGAATAAAAGTTATTCAGCAGTGGAATGTTGTATTATGTATAAAAAAAAAAAAGTATGTGTCATAGCAAAATTATGTGTAGAAAATAAACAAAAGATTTTTTTTTTAATATCTATTTCAAATCTATTCATACCATTGGGTGTTTAATCGCCAGTTTACTGAATTGTGATTATATAATGAAAGAAGCCAAAAGCTTTATAGCACTCACTATAAAATTAACGAGGAAGACTGAATATTCTACTATGATTATGCCTTTGACAACGTGCTGGAAATACCATTTAATAAACATCAATATTTTGGCTAGTGATTTATTCAAAAGTTCATCACAGATTTTTTTTCTTTTTCAGTTCTTGTGAATCCAAAAATTTACTTGAAAACTGGAAAAGTGTGATTTTTTTTTTTCATTTTAATTTTCATAGTAAGTTCTTTTAAATTTGCTTGAGATGTCTGAAATATCTTAACAGAAGGATGGACACTTGTTTTAGGAATATACGTTTGTATATGCATATATAAAATATTAAACACTGAAAGTGTTTTTATAATCACATGTTTAAATATTATTTTTTAGAAGGTTAATGCAAATTCTTATATTTAAATTTTATATTCCTTTGATTTTAAAAAACGTCTTTATGACAAGTTATTCATAAATAAACTGAATAACCATTAGTACATAATTTCATGTTAGAGTTAGGATGTACGTAGGTGTAACTATTAACCTTTAACACTTGAATGTATTCGTAGAGATATGTCACTTTATATTCATTTAATGTATCATCTTTTAAGCTTGAAAAGCCTTAATAAAACTAATTTTTCATTTTTGTTCTAAAATCTGTTATATGAAATGTATTTTTGTATAAAAGAAATGGTCTGAAATTTACGCAAGATTATTTTTATATTCCGGTATTATACAACAGATTAAATCCTTACTTTTCTTGCTATTTGTTACTTATTTATAGGCGTTGTTTATTAGCAGCCGCTGAAAGTTTTAACGTACGTCTACAATATCGCGATAAAATATTTATTTTATGCAGTGTTAGCTGTGTAATATTACGAGTTTGGGCGATTCGGGAAGTCGGGTGTTATGTAGACCTCTTCCTCCCTCTGTCGCTGATGTTGTGAACCGTTAAATTAAGAGCACTGTTAAATGCTAAACATCACATAAATGATAGTTAGGTATTTATGTTCAACGTTGAGCATTTGCACTGGCACAAACTCTGCTTCGTTTGGAATATGGACAGTCTTATATTACACAAATAGTCCCATATATATGTATTCCAATGCTTATTCATTCGATAATATATTTAACATAAATATCCTAGCGATACATGGCGAATACACTAACACAAATGATATGGTTAAATAAGTCTAGCAATAGGTGGCTGATTGCTATACTTTTGTACATATTAGTAGGGGAAAATAACTTCCACTTTTACACGATCTAGTGAACGTACTAGTTAGTTTTTGTTTAAATTTTTCTGAAAGTAGGTGACCGATCTATTCAAGTTATTTTTTTTTTTATGTGGGATGACAATAGATAAGAAGGTAAATTAAGAACAATTAACCATAAAAAGTGAAACAAAAGATGTGAATGGTTCATATAATAATATATTTTTTAAATAATTTTACCAAGACTGGTATGCGTTCCTTTAAAATAATCAAGTTAAAATTATAAAATAAATCAAGCGATATTACATTAAATCATCAACAAAGATGTAAGTTTACAGGATTATTTTTTTATTGTGAGAAAAACTTAATAAAACAACTTTTGGGCTAAACTAAAGCTTTTGAGCTCTTCGTCAGGTGGGACACAATGTGAGTATGAACATTATAAATGGTTTACTCGTGTTTCCTGTGACATTTAATACATGAAAGTAATACTCCATTTAAACCACATTGTGTAGACAACATTTCTTCGAGTCATTATTAGGCTGACTTATCGTGATCCGCACAAATGTGGTCGAAACATGTAGCAAAATATATGTGTTTTGCAATAATATATAAATGTGGTTTAAGCGGTGTATTACTTTTATTAATGAATGTTCTAGTTTAACGTAACGATGTAGAATAGTACATAACCTGCAACAATTCACTGTGTCATAAAATAGACATAGATGGGTTAAACTGAAAGAACAAATAACAGTTTCATTGCCACCGGTAACCTGATGAGGGACTGTTGCCCGAAACGTCGTTTTCTTATTTTATTAATAAAGTTATTTTAATTTGGCGAGTTTTTTTACCAAAACTTTATATTATATTTTGCATTATGTTATTTCCTCGTCTACGCAATTATTTTATTACTTGGTGTTTAGAAATAACCGATTTATTCTACGTTTGTCCAGCGTTAAGTCCGAGGATTTACGACGCTAAAAATTGTTTTCGATTTTGGTAAGCAAGGTATAAATTGTCCGTTGTATAACCTTGTGCTTAATAACAAACAAAAATTAAACAATTTACCCATCGTAAAAAGAAGTAGTAACGTTTTAAGTTCATTTATGCGAACATAAAGAGCTGGCCCGGCATGGCAAGGTGGTTAAGGCGCTCGACTAGCAATCTGAGCAGTCACGGGTCCGAATCCCCGTCCCACCAAACATGCTCGCCCTTTCAGCCGAGGGGGCATTATAATGTGACGGTCAATCCCACTATTCGTTGGTAAAAGAGTAGCCCAAGAGTTGGTGGTGGGTGGTGATGACTAGCTGCCTTCCCTCTAATCATACATTAGGGACGGCTAGCGCAGATAGCCCTCGTGTAGCTTTGCGCGAAATTCAAAACAAACATAAAGAGCTTTACTGGTTTCTCTAGTACGCTGTTATACGTACACGTGTATGTACATACATCAACGTAACTTTGGAAATTCAGACCTCTAGCTTCTGATAACTGAGTACTGCTATCATACAAGTTTATGCAAATCTACGTAAAAAATTTAATTTTGACGTTTCGTACATTATATCCTTAAAATGTTTCAAAGTATCATTTATTTAATAGTAAAATACTAAACTCATTTTTTATTAATTACAAACTTATTTAAAATAGTAACTTGACAATTATTTTTCTGGAGTTGTATTATTCATAATTTTAAAAACATATAGTCTTGGAAGTAATTACAGATATGCATAGATGATACACATACAAAAGTTTGTTTGTAGTTAAGTACAAAGCTACACGCCCCCCAGTGGCACAGCGGTATATCTGCGGATTTACAACGCTAGAATCCGGGTTTCGATACCCGTGGTGGGCAGAGCACAGATAGCCTATTGTGTAGCTTTGTGCTTAATTACAAAACAAAGACAAAGCTACACAATGGACATTTGTGCTCTGCCCACCACGGGTATCGAAACCCGGTTTCTAGTGCTGTAAGTCTACAGACATACCGCATACAAAAGTAAAAAAGAATGAGTAGTTGTACTGAATGATAAATTTATCACCTGTGTGATATTCCCGGTAAAACTGTCTTTCCAGCAGAGCAATTAATTAAGCCCGCTAACCGGAGGTTCGAAAAATACTGGATTACGAAGGAAAATGCTCTTTTGATTAGCAAACTGCGTTGTCGGGAAGAACAACTAAGATAACAACAGTTTCAAAAGTACACATAACAATTTTTATTCACAAAAACACAGATCAATTACACTACAATTGCAAAAATACAACAAAACATGGACAAGCGTTCAGTGGTGTCAGTTGAACCGATATGAGCGAAAGAAGAGATTATTAAATCAGCTCTTATTTGTTTGGAATGTTACCCTCTCTAAGTTAAGCTAAACTCGGAACTAAAACTAAAAATGAACCCCGAGTTAAGACTAAAAGTGAAACTACTACCTTTGCGGTAAACCAGAATGGAATACAAGTTTAAACCAGAATTTAAAATGTTCTATAAACGTTAAATTAAATTAAAATGTTTAAAGCTTTCAAAAACGCACTATTCTCCCCGCAAAGTTAAAGTAAAAGTTAAGGTTTAAAACAACACAAAAGCTACTTACTTTAATCCCTTCAAGAAAAGTAATTTAAAGTTATTACAAAGTATATCTGTAAAATTCTGAATGACCTTAAAGTAGTAAAACTCTCTTTTACAGGAGCAAAAATGGCTTTGTATACAAATTTTGTCAAAAACCTGTACATAAACACTTTGTTTTCAAGATTTATTTTAAATAGATCATGCAATCAGTAATAAAAATATCTAATTTATGTTTGCCTTCTATAAAGAGCTATTTCAGTACTATATCAGAATACATATTTAAGTTATACATGCTAAAATGAGACAAAATGTAGCATTGAACACTTGTGAATAAAAATAAATATATACAAGTTTAAGGCCGAGAAATAAATAATCTGAGGCATTTTCTTTTTTTTTAGAAATATGATTTTTATTTCCTCAGTCACATCTATATTTAAAGTTTATCGCTAAAGAAACAAAAATAATATTATATATTGGATTTTACTTATAATGAAAACGTTTAAAATATTAAAGATGTTATAACTAAGGTTTTTTAAAAAAAAATTTCGTTTCCTATTGTCACGACAGCGGAGGTCACGTGACGCTAGTAACACATCATATTCTCGAAACTTCATGTATCCTCGGGAGGTTACTAGATGTACGGTATTCTTTTATATAAGACGGTCAAGACGTGACGGTAACAATGTGTAATTGAACTGCGGACAGAGTATTGTTGAGTTGAGCACGTGAGACGTTTGTTGTGAATTATAGCGATTGTTATAGCGCGACTGTGGAAATTAAGTGTATTGCAAAGTTGTATTCAGAAAGAATAAACCAGTTTTATTTAAGGAAGGACTTGTGTCGCTAAAGTTTCGTCGGAATGAAATTTACGGAAAATTAACTAACGAACGGAGGCGTAACACTATATTAAATTCTGTGCGGATTCGATTTCTTGTAAGAAATTATTTAACTATGCATTGGGGCGTAATAAAAGTATAATTTTACTGCATAACAATTTTGAATTTTAAAAATAGTGAAGATCGAGAAAACAAGTAGAGACATTGGAAAACATCACAATTTCCAAAAGGGGGCACCGTCATACAGCTGGCTGGTGGGGACGACCGAGCGATTGTTCGGTTGTCTGTTGGGCTAGTTTGCCATTGGTAATGTTCAAAAGTTTACAAGATCTATACTGTATTGTTCTGTATCGCTTAAAGAGCATGCCTTGAATTACTTAACACCACTTTTGAAGAGTTTGGGTTTTCTGTCTTGACCACTTCTATTACCAACAGTACTAATTTCACGTACCCTCTTCAGAACTTCTATACAGCTCCGACTGAAGCATCCAAAATTTTTAAATCTGTAACTATCACTAACCAAAACTGATTTCTATACATTTGTTAGGTGGAATTTTTGTTCTGGGACTCATAAACCTAAACACTACGCTATTCACTTCTGCTGGAAAAAGTATGCCAGGTGGTTAGGGTACTCGACTCGCAATCTGCGGGTCGCGGGTTCGAATCCCCGTCACACCAAACATGCTCGCCCTTTCAGCCGTGGGGGCGTTATAATGTGACGGTCAATCCCACTATTCGTTGGTAAAAGAGCAGCCCAAGAGTTGGCGGTGGGTGGTGATGACTAGCTGCCTTCCATCTAGTCTCATACTGCTAAATTAGGGACGGCTAGCGCAGATAGCCCTCGTGTAGCTTTGCGCAAATTCAAAACAAACAAATATACTTGCGGCGTGCAGACTTACCAGGGCCTATGTTGGATAGTTTCCTTTACATAATTCAACAAGAGTTCAAGCTACTTTTGTTCTATGTTTGCTGACTCTCGAAACCCTCGGTACCGCAAACTTTTATCAGTTATCTTTTCAAAAAATTAGCTCACTTGTTCATTTTCTATTCAAATTTCGTACATATTGAGATATTTACCTTTTTAACATACTGCTGTATTTTCTTTCGTATAGTTACGTATTATATATTTATACCTAAAAAAAAACACCGAAAAATTTCTTAACAGGTATTTAGTTTTTAAAAGAAAGAAACTTTCCCAAATCGGGACGTTCAGGGATATTAGTATCCCCCTTCGCGATAAGTTATTTGTTAGATTTGTGAACTATTTAAATTTAGTTAGATATATTGATCAGTGTTGCCCTATGGTGAATTTGAAGTCTTGAGATTGGAGAATGGAGAAATGACCGGAGGCATCCGGGTTAGAGAGAAGACCAAGGCCGATGACGTCATTGAGGGGAAGAGAAGAAGCAAGGCGACAAACAATCGACAAACCACATGGTAACAAACTTCCCGTGATCAGGGTCACTGGGTGGCTGGGATATGTAAAGCCAATGCCAAGGCTGGGATCATTAAATCCAAGTGTCGTAGAATTTGTTGCGGGGAAAAACGGGAGCACCCGAGAAAACCCACTTTCACAAGACAGGGGCCGAGTATTCTACCTGTCCTGTGCCCAGTGCTGGAAAGTAGAAAATAAGGAATGGTTAATTATGTATAGTGAAATCAAACTTATACTAGAAATTGTTCTACATGCCTATGGTGTTATGGAGGCAAGGTGTATGTTATACGGGGGATACCGTTTTATGAGGGGCGCTAGTGATTAGTTTGGTACTTAAAGTTTTTTATTTCCGCTGAATGGTAATATTTGTGGGCTATGCTGTTAGTCTGTCCTTGAGTAAAGGGATATTACTAACTTTATCTAGATAAGTAATCGGAGTAAATTTTGGCAGTCTGAGGGCTAATCTTAGAACTCTGTTTTGCTAGAGCTGTAGTGACTTGGTGATATTTTTGGGCATATTTCAGGTAACTTGTGAGCCGTATTCTATTAGAGGGCGTATGTAAGATTTATAGATTTTTATAATTGTATCGGGTTTGTATCCTTTATTGTTTCCCGTTACGAGTCTTAAATGGTTAATTCTTTTGCTGATGGATTTGTTGATATTTTTAAAGTGTTGTGTCCAGATGAGTCGGGTGTCAAAGGTTATACCTAAAAATTGGATGTAGCTTTATCTTTTCATTGCCTACTTTAAGTTTAATGTATTTGAAGTGTTTGTTTAAGCTGCGTCTAAACGCAATACCCATGTTTTTTTACAGAGTTCAGGAGACCTCGCCAGCCATTGCACCAGTTAATGATTGCTTCTAAGGACTTTTGAACTCTGTTGCTTGCTGTCACTGGATTACTTGGTACACTCCACACTGCAATTTCGTCTGCATATCGAGAAAAGTAAGTGTAGGTCAAGTCGAGAGTAGGTAGATATGTTGTTGACAAACAGTATATAGATCAATGGTGAGAGAAAGGACTCTTGGAGTACTCCTGCTGTGATACTGAATGTATTTCACAGGGTGTTATTTATTTCAATTGTTGCTGTTCGGTTGGTTAGATAACACAGGCCTGCGAATTTAAACTTCAAAAAAGTTGTTTTGGTTTTAATAACAAATTTTCCACAATTCAGCTACACAGATTTCGAAAACAATGTGCTTTTATTTTCTATCACGTAAGGATTTTTTACAAACCGGGAAGAAAAAAAAAACTCTTACTTAGACCAAATTATTATTTCGTGTACCACAATGAACATTTTTTTATTATTATGTTTGTTAACAAAAATACAAACAAACTAAAGAAAAGGGAAGAACATCGATGTCAAACGAATATGCATCTTTATTCATTCTGATTTTTTCGTGTGAAATCTGAGTCTTGTAGTCTCAAAACTACGTGTTGTGGTCTTGCTTTTATGTCTTGCGTTATGACGTTCTGTGAAAAATCTGTACGTCACGGAGAAAAATGGGTATCATTTTCGGATTCAGCGTACGGGAATTACTGTAAAACATGTAAAAATCGCAGGTCTGATTATTTTGTTGTTGACTTTCATGGAGTATAAACGCTATCTGATGACGTTATTCGAAAGCCTTTTTGACGTCTAGGAAGACTGCTGCTGTTACTTGACTGTTGTTAAATGATTTATAAATTGATTCTGTAAGTCTCTTTATTCCTTGACTGCTTTTCCGCTGTTTCGTTTCGCGTGGCTCTTAAACTAATATTCAATCAAAAGTCAACTGAATTTTCTCGATTGTCTGAAGTTGAAATGTTGCAAAATAAATTCAAATCGTGATGGTAAAAACAAACTTTGAAGGAAACCGACAGCTTTTTATATATAAACGTACGAGGTTAATAACAACATAGATGTAGATGAACTTAAACAACAGTGAGGTAAAAGATCCACAGGTACACAACAAAAAATAGGGCATAAAGATACGATAAATCAAGGCTAGTCCTCAAGACTAAAACGTCAGAAAAGCCTATTGACAAGGAACACAAAATATACTCCAGCACTCATCTCTAAGATCTGGCTTGTCATACAAAGTAAACTTACAGATGAGGATTTATGTTACAGTTTACTTTTATTATAATTGTTTTGTTTTGTGTGTGTTGAATCAAACAATTCCCCTGAGTTATTATTTCTTTTACAGCAAGCCATATAATGGCCAAAGGAATAGATGCGTTCCTCTAATGACGAAAAAAACGAAATAATACTGCGCAGGTATATCTATAAACTCCTGAAATGTTTAACAATACTACCTAGGCACATCTTTACTCGTGAAATGTTCAAGCAATACTACGCAGATACATCCTTACTCCTGAAATGTTTAAATAATGTTGAACACGTACATCTATATTCCTGAAATGTTTAAACAATGTTGAACAAGTACATCTATATTCCTGAAATGATTAAACAATGTTGAGCACGTACATCTATATTCCTGAAATGATTAAACAATGTTGAGCACGTACATCTATATTCCTGAAATGTTTAAACAATGTTGAACAAGTACATCTATATTCCTGAAATACTAAAATCTGCAAGGTAAAGGTATGCATATTATTTTGTGCGCTACTTTCATTTGTTACACCTTTAAACTCAAATATCCCAAGAAACAAATACTACACTGTGTTCAGGGTATCTTATCGTGTGTTTCCTGTGCAGCATGAGCCTGCAGATTAAACAACATCCACAGAACAAGGGCAGGAGATATATGTCGTTGTTTCTTGAATGAAAACCTAAACTTGTGATATTCCTTGCTCCTACACAACTGAGCAGTAGATGGTAACTCTCACTACATTAATTTATCTTTCTGATCGTGGGAGAATTTCTTTATAACTTGTTTACTAGTCCACCGACAATCATTTAGTACGATATATGACAAAGTCCTCTTATTAATTTAATTTCATCAGGACAATTTTCCATGATAATTTTGGATCGCAATTGGTATGCTTATGAAACTACTCCCTTTTTGGCTAGTGAGTAAATCAGTTTCATGATGTCAAGGTGTGTATTTGATTCTAAATTAGAACAGTTGTCGGTGCTATCTACACTAGCAACAGCAAGGACCTTGAAATAAAATAAAATTCATACGTGTTCCTAAGTGAACGAATGCTTCTCTGCCTTGACCACCTTCAATTTTGCAGAATTATCCTTTTTCAAAATTCCCAAATTCTGTACCAACGATTTTCCATGCCTATTAGAAAATAAGACACTGTCAAGAGAGCTGGTATCTAAGTAGGATTTTCTTTTCTCAAGAGGTATTGCCAATCCATGCCAGGTCTCTGCTTCTGACCAGCATTTTACAGCAGTTTCCTGATATGTAGTGGAGCTTGTACAACTTAAGTAAAGAAGTTTCCTTTCATATCCTTCTTCATTACTCAATAATTTTGAATACTCTGGAAAAAGTGTACATCAATGTTGCAACCTGAGCATACGTAAACACCATCAGTAAGAGGAAAAGTTTAACAGAATCTGAAGTAATTGTCTCATTGATGAAGGCAGGAAAGCTTTTTTGTAACTTTGTTCTTCTGATATTTAATGGAAAGATCTATTACATCGTGAGATCGTTTCCTTTCAGCATTAGAAGCAAGATTTTTAGTTGGGGTGATAATTTTTTCGTCTAATTATGTATAATCTGAGAAACTGTAATTCGCAGAGGTGTCAAAATTCCATAATTGTTTGAAAAACGAGAATATGTAGAAGACAAAGCTACATTTTCTTTGTAAACATTCCACGAATCGAAGATTCCCTGGATGACATTTTCTGAACAAGCAATAGTGTCTTTCTATAAACTTTGAAGTTCGATCTGTTGACAAAAGTTCACAGATCCTACACTATATGTGGATGTTGGTTTACAAAACGTATATAAGCAGACCAAAGGCATAAACATTCACTGTCATAAACATCCATTGTGTTGCTATATTTCTATTTTCTAGCAAAATGCAGTTAAATTCAAGATGTGCTTGGAAATTTGTGTGCCTTCGCCAAGCTTCTGATCCTTGTTTAGTATATTGTTAATGGCAATATGATATACGTGTAACCACATCGTAAAGACTTTTTGGGTCAGAGGGTTCTCTTTCGTAAACACGCATACCCTTTACGAATGAGAGAATTGTTCCTGATTAGCTCCATTCTTCAGTACGTCGTCTCCGTTAGCTCCACATCACTTAACAATCTCGCTACACATAAAGCTTTCGTTGGAAAAGCTCTGACCTATGAAATACACTGCTATGTCGGCACTGCACTGTCGAATGGTTAGAAAGTCGCTGCGAATCAAATATGCGGGTATTAAATATGCCTCCTTTAGCGCTACAGCTCGCATCTGCAGTGAAAAGCCTCTGCATTAGAATTATACAAATTGTTAATGTAGAGTGCAATTAACCCTCTGTAGTGTCACTGAAATCAAACGTTTTACTGAGATAAGTGTTATCAATACCACATGTTATTACTAGTATTCTAATGAGATATTATCATACTTAACCACCAGTGACCTCACTAAGATCAATGTTCTTATATTTAGCTTTCAGTAATGTCACTAAATTCCGGTGTTTTCATACATTTAACCACCATAGCTTGAGGCTTATACGAAAAGAAAAAACTCGAGATTCGATACCCATGGTAGGCACAGCGTAGACAGCCCATAGTGTAGCTTTGCACTTAAACACAAACGTGACAAAAATACACATCTCTTGTGAAATTACACCGTCTTTCAAAATTTTCTAACTCAAAATGTATAGCAATAGCCAATTCTCGGCCAGTATGACCAATTAGTCTAATCGACCTTACCAATATCTGAAGCCATCATCCGCACTGACCTAAGCAACATCAGAAATCATTTTGACCAGATCGTCCTGACTAATCTCAACGTATCAGAAGCTGATATGACTGGTCAGTTATGTTTTTTAAATATACTGTGTTAACATTATAGACCAGAGCAGTCCAACTGGTGGTTCTCGAGTTAGTGCTCGAATTGTAGCTACATAACAAGTGGAACTCCATAAATATTTTTGTAATGCTGTTCTTTTATTGGCGGTTTTGTTTTATCGTCTAGTAAAAATAAATCATAATCCAGTCTATGTAAACAATAACAATTTAGTTTATTTCTTCCTTAACATTTTTACAAACTTGAACACTTTGGTAACTTGTAAGCCACATTTACAAAAGACGTTAACTGCACCACAATAATATACAAATAAACGTACTTATACAACTTCACACCCGATGGATCAAGTAACTGATTAATTCCCTTCATCTGTTAGAAATAGCTCTATTTTCTTAACTATCCTCTCGATGCTTCACTAAACCCCATATTTATAATCTACCCTTGAACATACAAGAAACTCTGACGTCAAACCTTATAGAACTTTCGCAGTGTTCAAAGCCTACATTATTAAACTTTTTAATTATCACCATGACCCGCGGCTTCATCTAGCTAACAAACAAATTACAACATTAAAAATATAGCTTATAACAATATAATGAAATACATGTATACCAGCCTTTGATACATGTAAATATACCGTGAATTTAATTACCTCATTGAACGGTCATTAGTAAGATCAAAATTAAGATCTGATACTAAGCCAAACATTCCTCCTATGCGCATGATTGTATTAACAAGGAAGACAAAATAAAATTTTAATTTGTTGACGATGAACTCAGTTTTAGAAAGTAAGTTTGGAAAAGGCTTGAACGGGTAATGAAGAAAACTGTTATAAAATACCCGATGATGACATAATCTTGTCAAAACGTTTTACGCTGTACATTTATAATACAGTTTTCTTCGTTACCCATTCAAGCCGTCTCCAAACTTTTATGAAATAAGTATTTATTTAACAAAGGGAATTGTTTTCTCCTCCGTTCTCGCCTCAATTAATTCGAACAATTCCTCGAACCACATTTCATGCGCACTCATTATGAAACACGTGCTGAAATAAAGTTCAAGTTTTAGCATTTCACAATTTATCCACAAATAAATTTTGAAAGTCCCGTTCCAGTAAGTCATATAATTGTTAAGTTTCAATTTTCGACACAGGTAAAGATTGTACCACCCTGGTGTGGGCAACTTTAAGGCAGGACTTTTCGTTTGCTGCTCCTTAAATTATATGTACGCCTAACTCAAAGCACATTACTGCAGTATTCAGTACATACCGCCCGCTTTGTGTTGTGTACATTACTCGTTAGAAATGCGCGACCCCTGAAACCCGTAAGGAAAGCAAACTTCTCTGATCAGTATGGGTGTTTCTCGAGTTCAAACGTAACAACAGGTGGCACTGGTTTGAGTTTACTTAGCGCAAGGAACCTAGTTCTATATCATTTGTACGAGCTAACATACTAATACGGGTACGGTTTCTCTGCAAAGTGGACAGTTTAGTAGCTGCGTAAATATCATCTGTCCTGCTCTTTTCATTATACCCAACTTTTACATAATAATTAAACACAGTCGTTACTAAGTGTACTATTTTCAGTCGCAACATGATTTTTAACATATACATTTTCTTTAATTAAACCACAAACAATCATGTTGTTTAGAGAATAAAACCGACTAACACTAATTATTTTAAAGTATTTATTTTACGATTGACATTGAAATATAGCCTAAAGCCATTTGTATAGTGTCAGATAAAACGAAACTAATAATGTTAAATATGCGAGAAAAAACATAATGCCATGTCTATCGATCAACGCAAAGTTTACACTGGCTTTCCCGAACCTAATATTTTACTTTAATGTCATAACCCAGGGATTTACGATGACAATATTACAGATTTATTTTCATCAAAATTAAATTTCAAATTTTACCTTTGGAGAAACGAAATTTCTAACATCATCACCGTCAAACGGTTTGGTTCATTGTGTAACACCAAATATTTGGCACAATGCCACAATATTATTCACATACCTAAATTAATTCAACTTACTAAATGTTGAGTTAAAAAGGATTTAAACACTATAAATACTAAAGGTTTACAATGATATTCCCGAACCTATAATTAGCCTACTATTTTATCTTAATATTATGACTAAAGGTGAACACTAATGGTTTACATTCATCTTCCCGAACCTACAAATAAAATACTATTTTAGTCTCATGACCTAAGGTTAACTAATGGTTTACACTGACCTTCCCGAACCTATAAATAAACTACTATTTTAGTCTCATGACCCAAGGTCAACTAATGGTTTACATTGACCTTCCCAAACCTTCAAGTAGACCAATATTTTAATGTGACGACCCAAAGTTAACTAAAGGTTTACAAAGACTTTCTAGAACCTACAAAGAGCCTATTATTTTATTTTAATATATTGACCCAAGGCTAATACTAATAGTTTCGATGACTCTCAAAAACTAACAATAGCTTCCATTTTCCCCTGACACAGGCCCAAAACTTTCATCATACTTTATTTGTATTAGGTCGTCAAGAAATTAATGTCGCTTTTTTTAGATGAAAAAAACCCGAACAATTTATATATCAAAACATTTATTAAATGAAATGGTCTCCATTCTTATCGATGGTGCTTTTCCATCTTACTATCAGGCTGTTAATGCCCTGATTAAAGAAATCACTTGGCTTTGAAACAAAAAACATATCGATGTCCTCTTTAACACCTTTCACACTTGCATACGTTTTCCCATTAAGATGGTGTTTCAGCAAATGAAAAAAAATGGTAATCTGATGGTAGCATATCTGGAGAACATGGTGGGTGGGGGAGAATTTCCCATCCCAACTCCACAATCTTGTGTTGCATCAAACGTGCCAGATGTGGATGTGCATTGTCATGTAGAAGAAGAACAACTTTCCGATTGATGAGTGAAGGGTATTTCTGATGAATGGCTTGATTTAAATGTTCCAGTTGCTGATCTCTGCATTGACAGATCACTTTGGATTGAGGAATTCGAAATTAATTCCTCCTTTGATGTCCCACCAAATACAAAGCATCACTTTCTGCGGATGGAGTCCAGGTTTTGGGGTCGGAAGTGGTTTTTGTCTAGAACTGAGCCATTGTTCTTGGCGTTTAATATTCGCATAGAGAAAACATTTTTCATCACCGGTGACAATTCTGTCCAAAAATGGTTCAGGCGCATTACGCGCCAAAAAGAGACGAAGCAACGTTCACACGTTGGAAACAATGATCATCGGAGAGTTCGTGAGGCACCAAAACACCTTCTTTATGGAGAATTCCCATATTCCGTAGATGTTTACGTATTTTTTCATGAGAGACATACAATTTCAGGGCCATTTCACGAGTGTGTTGCCTTGGGTTAGACTCAACAAGCGTCTTCAGAGCATCAGTAACAATTCCAACATGTCAGCCCCTGCCATCACAGTTTTTAAGGCTAAAGTCACCCGAACGAAATTTGCTGAACCATCGTTGGCACTTACGAACGTTCAAAACAATTTCATAAAGGTCTTTTATATTCTTTGTGGCTCCAGAGGCTTTGTTTTCCTTTTTTTATTTAAACAGCCCTGCATGCCGAATGTGTGTCTCGTCGTATGCCATCATTATAATGGATTAGAGTATACTAAACTTTACACATTATATAGGCTACACTAACGTGACGTTTAGGCGTTTCGTTTAACTATTATACGTGATGTACGTTTTTTTGGGTGGAGGGGATGGGGTGGTGGTGGTTGATAAAAGTGTTCCAAAACGCAACATTAATCTCTTGACGACCTAATATTTCGACATCGACGAGATCACGTGTAACCAATCCTAACATGATTGACTCGTATCTCTGCGAGTTCGTTTGGCGTCTTAGGCATGAAAATGACGATCTCTTCATGGAAATATTTAAGAATATTTCCGAATTTTCACATCGAATATGTTACATTGATATAGATATTTTATACCATCTTGATGTCTTGCAGTTCTTTTAAATGTATATATGTAATGCTAAAAGTACTTCCTTTGTTTCGTAAGCAAAATAAAAATATAAAAATATTTCTTTTCATTTCTCCAAATTGTAATTTCTATTTCTGAAATCAGTATAAGAAACTACATTCAGTTTTCTAAGATCCTTAAAATCCTTCCATTTTTAGTTTTTTGTTTTTTAAGTTCACTAATCAATACTAATATTTAAAAACTACTTTTATTTTTCTAATAGTCTTGGCATTTTTCTTTTCCATACATCAAATCACATTTTAAGGCTTTTTTGTTTTCGATACTTTTTATGAACTAAAAAGTTAAAATTAATTAAGCAAAGTAGAATTCTTCTTCCCAAAAGCTCACCCATAGTTCTTATACTTTAAAAACTCGTATTTACTTCTCAGGCATAATTCAGGCACCATTCAAAACTATAAAAATATGTTTAGTTTCAAATTTCACCGAATAGATACTACTATTATATGCGAGGCTATCTTATGTGTTTATGATTGTAAACAACAAAAAGGAAATACTTTATTAAGTACGAGGTGAAGCATGCGCACGTGCTTTGTTTTCCATAAAGCGAACTCCAAAGTGTAATAGCTTGGCATGAATAGATGGTTAGGACGCTCAACTCGCAATCTGAGGGTTCGAATCCTATCCCACCGAACACGCTCGCCCTTTCAGCCGTGGGGGCATTATAAAGTGATGGTTAATCCCACTACTTGTCGGTATAAGAGTAGCCCAAGAATTGGCGGCGGGTGGTGATGACTAGCTGCCTTCCCTCTAGTTATCACTGCTAGATTAAGGACGACTAGCGCAGATAGCTCTCTTGTAGCTATGTACGAAATTCATAACAAACGAAGTTTAATTTTCAAGTCTAAAACATGAAAGTGGTCTAAACCCAGCCAATCAGAAGTGGGTCATTGAACAACGTAAACACTTTGATTTTTTCGTACATGCACAAACAATACTTGCAAGAGTAATAGGATATAAAGAATATGTTATTTGTTTCTCGAAAACCCTCTAAAGTAATCACTATTAATAGGATTTTCAAGCCACTACATGTGTAAATTCAGGAAAATGTAGGCACTTTAGAGAAACACATAATCCAGCCACGAAATCTATTTACTCGATTTTGGATGAAAAATAGTAGCTATTCTTGAGTAAAAATATTAAAAAGGCAGAGATTAAATATTACCTTTACACCCGACAAAATAATATCTCATCTTCAGAGTCTACAAATTTTATGAACATTAAATATAACATTTACACCCGACAGAATGATAGAAAATCTCGTATTCAGGGTCTACAAGTTTTAAAAATATTAAATATTACACTTACACCCGACAAAATGTTAGAACATCTTATCCTCAGAGTCTACAAATTTTATAAAATTACACTTAAAATAATAACAATCAACCTGCAAAAATACTCGACTAGCATGGAACTTTCTAAAAGTTCAACCTGTCGTATACACAACATGGGTCGGGACTCTTCAACGAGATCGTATGCGTGACAAATATCCTTGTTCGAAGCTCAAGTGTATATTCGTTAAGGGGTGGGGGGATAACGGTTAGGGTGTGAGACGCGGTGGTTGAAAAGAAGGGTGGAACCCAAGACCATATCGACAAAAATTCCAGCGAACGAAATATTTGTGACGGGAAAAATGGCGTTACAAGGTCGCACAAAATTCTCTAGAAAGTAATGCGATGTGTAATATTGTATAACACGGTCTTTAAAGCCAGATATATAAATAAATTAATGGGATATTAGGTGTATTGATTTGATTTTGGGTTTGTTTGTTTTCTTATTTCGCGCAAAGCTACACGAGGGCTATCGGCACCAGCCGTCCCTAATTTAGCAGTGTAAGACTAGAGGGAAGCTAACTAGTCAACTCTTGGGCTACTCTTTTACCAACGAATAGTGGGATTGAGAGTACATTATAACGCCCTCACGGCGGAAAGGGCGAGCATGTTTGGTGGGACGGGGATTCGAACCCGCAACCCTCAGATTACGAGTCGAGAGCCATGCCGGGCCACGTTTTGATTTGAACAAACTCATGTATGATTTTTTGTGTTTGTTTCTTTGTTTTACAGCCACATTGAAATATCTGCTGTGTCCACCGCAGGAAATCGAGCCTCGGATTCTAGCATTGTAAGTCCGCTGTCCCACCCGGGACCTTCATTTCTGAACTAAATCACGTTTTTCTGAAAGCAAAATTTTGTTTATCTAATATTTATATTATATTACAGTGGCGCCACGTCGCGGAGGTGAAAACTCTCATGGTTGTTGAGTTTCTTTATTTTTTTTTGTCCCAAAAAAGTTGTAGTTGCCACGTTTTTGATAATTTTAATAATCTGTTTGTATTATCTTTAGTTTAAACTGAAAATTGCTATAGACGATTCGACTGCTGCCCTGGTTGTTTATAGCAGTGGTTCCCAACCTTTGGTAGACGTACCCCGCGAGGACCTGTGAAACTATTAGAGACAAAATAAACCCCACGCATGAAAACTAGGGAGTAATCTCTGTGAGTTACCAACGTATTCCACTCCTCAGCTCTCAACGTTCGCATATTCATGTCTCTCCCTTGATGTAAACCAGTCGTCTACTATACCAATTGTTTATAACACAGATGTAAACCAGTCGTCTATTATATGAATTGCTTATATTGTATTCATATAAAGTCCGTGCAGATGAAGTGGGTACCCTCAATATACACGTTTGTTTGGATGTTTTACTTCCAATACACAAGAAAATTCTTTTATACTTGATCTCAGAAAAACCTTCCTACTTTCCGTAATAAAACAAATACAGTATGTAAGAAAACTGTGTTTACAGATACAGACGGATTGTTCTCCCTGACACGAGGACTTTGTGTTGCTGTGTTTACAGATACAGACGGATTGTTCTCCCTGACACGAGGACTTTGTGTTGCTGTGTTTACAGATACAGGCGGATTGTTCTCCCTGACACGAAGGCTTCGTGTTGCTGTGTTTACAGATACAGACGGATTGTTCTCCCTGACACGAAGACTTCGTGTTGCTGTGTTTACAGATACAGGCGGATTGTTCTCCCTGAAACGAAGGCTTGGTGTTGTTGTGTTTACAGATACAGTCAACCGAATGTTATGCCATGCGTAAATCAGACAACATTAACTTATGTAGACTTACAAGATGTCACTGTTCAAGAATCCGGAAAGTAAATACAAGCAATACCATTTTATTGTCAGAATAGCGTTTTAATAAGGAAAACAATGTGCATTCATGTGAAGGTAGAAATTCCAATATGTTTTTATTTGATTGTTAAAAACCTACTTCCTGCTTCAGGTGTATATATATACATCTTTTCATCTTTAACATAACAATACTT
The DNA here is from genome assembly GCF_000517525.1 of Limulus polyphemus. Lineage (NCBI taxonomy): Eukaryota > Metazoa > Arthropoda > Merostomata > Xiphosura > Limulidae > Limulus > Limulus polyphemus. The sequence goes on from NW_013667129.1 coordinate 204,394, forward strand.
CATAACGTCCACTTGTTCTCAAATCGATGCTTATCTTGGCGACGTGCCCTAGCCCCACAGTAGAGGGAGGTGTCTGTCGTACTAGTTCATCCACAGGTCCCAGCCCTGACCGACAGAACCGTGATTTACGCTGTTCGTTGTCACGCACATACACTGTAACTATAACGATCCGTGTCCTGAGCTTTAGGGCAATGCCCTAGCTTCTCCACTCACACACACGCACGCGCATATAAGTATCTCCGTGTGTGTTTGTTCGGAGGAATGACGCTCTTTTCTCTCTATTATATACAACAGAAAGGGATAAAAAAAAGACCAACGCTAAATGACCACGTGGTACAAAACCGAGTAAACTGAGGACGCCGCGCTAACGTGATCAAAACGATGGTAAGGTCTCGTTTTTATTAATTAAGCACGTTCTCCATAGTGCTTTGTGTGAAACTTGGCTAGTTAACGAAAAGTTAATTGTTTAGAAACACCTACCAACCTCTGCCTATACGAAAGGTTATGTGAAACTTGACTAGTTAACGAAAAGTTAATTGTTTTGAAACACCAACAAACCTGAGGCTATACGAAAGGTTATGTGAAACTTGACTAGTTAACGAAAAGTTAATTGTTTAGAAACGCCTACCAACCTCAGCCTATACGAAAGATTATGTGAAACTTGACTAGTTAACGAAAAGTTAATTGTTTAGAAACGCCTACCAACCTCAGCCTATACGAAAGATTATGTGAAACTTGACTAGTTAACGAAAAGTTAATTGTTTTGAAACACCTACAAACCTGAGGCTATACGAAAGGTTATGTGAAACTTGGCTAGTTAACGGAAAGTTAATTGTTTTGAAACACCTACAAACCTGAGGCCATACGAAAGGTTATGTGAAACTTGGCTAGTTAACGAAAAGTTAATTGTTTTGAAACACCTACAAACCTGAGGCTATACGAAAGGTTATGTGAAACTTGGCTAGTTAACGGAAAGTTAATTGTTTAGAAACACCTACCAACCTCTGCCTATACGAAAGGTTATGTGAAACGGGTCGTCATCTGCAATAATTAACTTAATATGTTGGCTAAGACTAACGAATGTTTAAAAACCAATCGCCAAATTTTAATCATGACCATGGATCTTTTGAGATCGTTTTATATTCTATCCGCACATCATCCAAGTACTACTTATAGATATTAGCAAAACTAGAAGCGCTGAGAAGTTATAAACAAAGTACGTTAACCAAAACCTCAACACTTTTTTTGTTCCACCAATATAGAAAAAAACAACAAAAAAACAGAGACCATGAAACCGAAATGGCATATGTAGGTCACAAACTATCAAAAAAACAAAAAAAACAACAGGGATCTTGAAACCGAAATGACATATGTAGGGCACAAACTATCAAAAACAAAACAGGGGACCTTGAAACCAAAATGACATATGTATGTCACATATCATCAGAGAAAAATAAATATGGACCTGAAACCGAAATAACATATGTTGGTCACATACCAACAGAAGAGAAAACAGAGATCTTGAAATCGAAGTGACATATGTAGGTCACATATAATCAGAGAAAAATAAATATGGACCTGAAACCGAAATGAAACATGTAGGTCACATATCAAGAGAGAGAGAGAAAAAAAAACAGGGATCCTGAAACCGAAATGACATATGTTGGTCACATACCAAGAGAGAGAGAGAAAAAAAAATACGGATCTTGAAACCGAAATGACATATGTAGATCAAATAACAACAGAGAAAAAAAAACAGATCTTGAAACCGAAATGAAACATGTAGGTCACATAACCACAGAAGCGACACAATAAAAATTATTGTTTTTCTTAGTGTAAAACTACACAATAGGTTATCTGTACAGTGTCCACCACGGGGGCCTCTAACTCCGGATTTTAGCTTTGTATGGCCGTAAACTTACTGCTGAATAAAAATTAAAAATATGAAGAATGTTTTGACAAGCTTGTACAACGAAGTCACAGTTCTCACTGAAACTCCAACGTTCTATCATAGATTCATACAAGTTATGTTAAGAATGGGTGTTCAAATACATTAAATATAAAATAATAATTAAGTACTGAGGAAATAGTTTATCGGGAAGATTATAATAAAAACAGTTAGTCACCCGTATTAAGCCTTAAAATAGTTAAGTGTCTTGATCATTCAACTCTTACATAAAATAACAACTCTCAAATAGCTCATATGAGATGCATAGTACCGTAGAGTTGCCCGTTTACTTGTTTTGATGTCACACATTATCATGAGGAATTGGTTAAACCAATTTCGATGCAGTTTGGTTGAAGAACTCAGACAGACACCCTAAAGGTAGAAATTAAATGGATATGCACGTTCACGTTTGCAGCCATTTCAATATTTTTCAGCTTTAATAGCGCAGATAATCGTTCATTAGAGTGAGGAGGTCGGTAACAAATCACGTGAAGCCGACGAAAAACAGAAGTGACATTTAACGTCGTCTATTTCTCCCGTTTTTTGGGAAGGTCCGGCTAACGACCCCCACTTATAAGCATTATTTTTTTATGCCCAACATTTTCGGGTACTTTTGCTAGTAAATGTAGGGAAGTGCACGTAACTACAAATGTCTTAGTCATGAAGACAACGTTCACGTAAAGTCCTAATCATGAAGACAACATACATGAAAAATCCTAATCATGAGGATAACCAACACATAAATTCTAATAATGAAGACAACCAACACATAAATCCTAATCATGAAGACAACCAACACATAAATCCTAATCATGAAGACAACCTACACGTAAAATCCTAATCATGAAGACAATCAACACGTAAAATCCTAATCACCAAGACAACCAACACGTAAAATCCTTATAATGAAACCAGCCAATCCAATCAGCCGTTTAAAATTATGCAAGCTAGAATTACTAGACGTACCAGTAAACTGGAAACGTCCTAGTTGTTAGCCTTAGTTTTTGTCTCGATAAGAAACAACAAAAGTATTAAATTGTACCCCAATACGAGTTTGATATTTACGATTTGTTATTATTAATAGTTCTTTTACATTTTATTTGGAGAATGACAAAGACAAACCACATGTTACAGGCTCCCACTCTTTATCTTATGTTTTCTTAACCTGCTACTCGGCAGCCGCAGGAATTGAGATTTGAAGACATGCCCAACCGCGATAAAGAAAACGAAGAAGCAGTATTTTTCTACCGAGTGGGTAACCTCAATAGATCGTTATATCATACATGATGAAATTAGTCCTAAGTATCTCTCTCGACTCAATTCTTACTATAAGAAAAAGTCACCTGCATTTGACTATAATATATCGCTTGAAATTAGTATCACACGTGTATTTACAGTGGTATTATATGTGAAATATACGTCTGGTAACTACTTCAAGTAAAAAAATTGACATTTTACTATAGAACTGTTTGTGAATGTAAACGACCAAATGAAGAGAAATAGTGAAATAGCACTAAATGCTATAAGCATTCTATTCATGAACATGGTCCTGAAGAGGGAACTAGAATCAGTATTTCAACCCACTGTTCTATATAGTGTTCAAACCCTGATTTCGTGAATATTTAATAGTATTTGACAGTTTAATATACAATAGTAAAGAAGGGATGAAGAGGTCTGAATAGAATCTGATCCTCCCAGGTCGTGCACAAAGACCAAATACCTACCCAGACAGACAGCTATTGAGGAAGTTCAAAACAACTTGGAAGCTTTTTATATTTTGTAACCATACAAGGTTTTAACAATTTTTTTTGTCTATGATTTTAAAACGTGATGCAATAAACATCAGATTATTTAGCAAAGGTAAAAAGTATGCTATTTAATTCAAACTATTTCAGAGCTGTTACAGTGTAACTCCGTATGAAAAAAACACAGACTGTGACTCAAGAAATCTGATAACCCAAGTAAGACTCATCCCAATAACGACATATATCGTTAGGCAGTAACCAAGTGATCAATTCATGACAGTGAGTACTTCACGAGATTAAAGTAACCTTTATGATAATCACGCATGTGCCACATGTTTTACCTACGCAACTCACTATTAGTCACTAATCGTGAATAATATCTAATCGCATGTTCGGACTGAAAGTGAAATAACCCTAATAAAAGATCAACAAGCAAGAATATCCGGTGAAAAACCTTTTCAAAGAAATGAGCCGCTCTCTACGATGTGGTTATCTTATACATTCAGTTTGCAGGGTATCAGCACCTTACATTTAATATTATTCATACACCTTTTAAATGTATTAGAGGCAAATCAATGTCTACTTTCTAATACCTTTAATTCTGTACTGAGTACCGGAACTTATTTGTTAAGGTGGTACCAGTACCACAACTTATTTGAGCTTCTTTGTCGTTTTTTTTTTTATGTTTACATGTAGATTTCTTTTTGGAATGTTACTTAACATACAAACCTTACAGATATAAAACATGTACATCATGGAATGTTACTTAACATACAAGCCTTTCAGATATAAAACATGTACATCATGGAATGT
>NW_013667129.1:209462-212786 GCF_000517525.1 Limulus polyphemus
CATCATGGAATGTTACTTAACATACAAGCCTTACAGATATAAAACATGTACATCATGGAATGTTACTTAACATACAAGCCTTACAGATATAAAACATGTACATCATGGAATGTTACTTAACATACAAGCCTTTCAGATATAAAACATGTACATCATGGAATGTTACTTAACATACAAGCCTTTCAGATATAAAACATGTACATCATGGAATGTTACTTAACATACAAGCCTTACAGATATAAAAACATGTATATCATGGAATGTTACTTAACATACTAGTCCTACAGATATAAAAATATGTATAACATGGAATGTTACTTGACACACTAGTCCTACAGATATAAAACATAATGTACATCAGGAAGTGTTATTTAACACAATAGTACTACAGATATAAAAATTATATATGTCATGGTGTGTGTTACTTAACACAATAATCAACTAAACACTTAAAAACATATTGTACGTCATACAGTGTTATTTACCACATCACAATAAACCTAAATATGTAAAAACATGCCGTGCATTATATATTCAGACACAATAGTCGTATAGAGCTCATAAAGGAAACTAACTTTTATAGGAATAAAATCTAAAAATGATAAATTAAATTAATATTTCCAACATCAATCTTACTGACTCTAGACTCAACAGTGAATTTGTTGTTACTAACTATGTGTACGGAGTCCACACGGGAACATCCTTTGATTAGTGGAGCTTGACGAGAAGTTCTCTAGGTCACCACTAGGGTAACAAGGTCAAGTTTGGTAGTTGCTCGCCTGAATCCCACGTTTCTTCAGTTGCAGTTTGTGCATATTGGCCCAGACGATAAACTTAAGTTGAAGTTTAACGACGTAAAAGTGTTATTTCAGAAAAATGGTTTCCCTCAAACACACAAACAACAACGATTTTTATAATATAATTTACAGGTGACTTCTAATTTCATTTGTATCTTCATATCATTAAAAACAAGTAAAACAAGAAAAGAGTTCTACAAGTGATGATTTTGATCTGTAAGTGAGGGTTTTTGGATATTTATTTAGCCCACACAAAATGATCGAATAACCGCTACTTCCCATCTATTATGTTTTACACTTCACTCATAGAATCCCATTGTTGCTTGTTGCCGGAGGAACAAATACGCATGCCTGTTTGATTTATCAGTGCAACAGTTAATATAGCAGCGCAACTCATTAATAAAGCTCCAATTACTAAGGATAAAACGGCGTTAATTAACGCACAAACAAAGTTAGTTTTATTCCAAGCAGGGTTAAACTAAAAATACGTGAGTAAATTACTGTAATAACACAATTACTTGAAGTACAATATTAACTGTAGTAGAAGCAGGTTTAATTAAAAAATGACCAATTATTGTAACAAGAGGGTTAATCAAAGTAAAAAGAGGGCGAATTACAGTAAAACTAGAGCTAATTATACTAAAACAGGGCATATTATGACAATCATGGTAAAGTAAAAGCGGAGTAATTATAAAAAACAGGGCATATTATAGGACAATCGGGGTAAATAAAGTAAAAGCGGGGTTAATTATAAAAACAGGGCTAATTATTCCATTATCATATGTAATTATTGCAATTATAGGGTAATTTACAGCAAAAAATAATTAATTATTATAAAAATGAATTTAATTATCGTATAAACAGGGTTGAAAAATGTAAAAACAGAGAATTGTAATGATTGAATCTAGGATAAGGTATCCTTGGGTGATTTTGTAAAATCTGAGCACTGTAATAATTGAATCAAAGATAAGGTTTCCTTAAAAGTAATTTTTGTAAAAGTCAGTGTGTTGTAATGGTTGAATAAATAACAAAACTTTCTTGAATGATTTGATTCGAAAGTGCTGAAACTTCTTGAGCAAATCACCCTGAACTCTTGAGCAAGCAGTTTTATTTCTTTGGTGTTGTAAGAGAAGGTTATATAAAATCTTATAGAACAACTGACACTCTTGAGTGTTTACTTGCGTAACCAATTCAGGTGTATAAAACGACACTGAGTAACTTCAAGATGTCGAACATCAACATTAGTGACAAGAGTATTCAAATTTAAAAAACATCAAAAGAGGATCACAAAACTCAAGAAATAATTTGAATTATTATAATTTTAATGTTAATTTAAATATTATTTGTAACAGAACACCGAGAAGATACGTATTACTTATACCTGTAAAATTACATCTGTTTCGTGTGATAAACATGGCGTTCTGTATTTTGAAAAGTAACAGTTAATCCATACATCAAGTTCTAGAACAAACTGTTGATCGTAAGCTTGAGGCTAACTAAAAAATCTCGACTTTTTTTTCTGTAACCAGTGGACCAGCAATTATTTTGGATAGCCACGCTTTCACATTTCAATTCATCTAAAAGCATACTTCAGTATCAAATATAAAAAAAAGATAAATAAATAAAATAATGTAGCTGGCTAAAAATATTACAGAACTTTTTTTATGAACTACATACAAGAAGATGACAGGAATAGGTTCTCGTAGTTAAATTATATCTAAATAATAAAAGCACAGATTCATGGTGAAGGGGTGATTATATCACGAACCTAAGAATTTGATCTGAACACAGACAAAGTAAAATCTGTGTGTTAAAGTTCCCCGAGTGGATGTAACAATACCTGCTGCATTATGTTTTACATTCCTTCCACGCACCACTGACGACGTCACGCTCAGGTAAGTATGTGTGAGAGCGTGATATGGTTGCAATCTCATACTTGAACTCTTCGGAGTCACGTGCACGAACAACAACAGTGACCACACATTACGCATACCTTGAAACACTCCTGCCCACACACACTAGGTCCACAAGAAGTTGGTGACAAGGCAGAATAAGAATATCTTCTGGAAATATGGGCTGTCATGCATGAACAGCTGAGTCAAAGTAGTTATTATTTTTGTAGTGATAAAACCTAACCCTTCCAGTTTGTCACAAGACATCCAATCACAGTGTAATATTGTACATGTACACTACACCTACACACATTGTAGTACTTCAGAATTGTTGTCACACATGAATTGACAACCCCAGTAGGACAGATGAAATATGTAAAATTATCTTTGTGTGAAAAACATCTATAAGTGATTACACAAACAAAAATGATCTTTCAGTGTGTAACAACCATCTATAAGATTTGAAACAAACAAAAATGATCTTTTAGTGTATGGCAACCATCTATAAGATTTGAAACAAACAAAAATGATCTTTTAGTGTGAAACAACCATCTATAAAAGATGAAACAAACAAAAATGATCTTTTAGTGTGAAACAACCATCTATAAAAGATGAAACAAACAAAAATTTTTTTT
>NW_013667129.1:213625-219809 GCF_000517525.1 Limulus polyphemus
TTAGTGTGTGACAACCATGTATGAGAGATGAAACAAACAAAAATGATCTTTCAGTGTGTGACAACCATGTATGAGAGATGAAACAAACAAAAATGATCTTTCAGTGTGTGGCAACCATGTATGAGAGATGAAACAAACAAAAATGATCTTTCAGTGTGTGGCAACCATGTATGAGAGATGAAACAAACAAAAATGGTATTTTAGTGTATCTGTGTATGACAATCCTCAATAAGAAGTGAAATAAATAAAACTTATCTTTAAGATTATTTTGATACGACAGAAATATTTTAAGGTTTGTAATAATGAACTCTTTACATATCTAAGTTGACGATGATTAATAAGTTCTAGGAAAATTTTCACCTCTTTGACAGGAATCGTCTACAATCACACATCTTTTAACAGAACTTGAGATATCCAGATGTCTAAAGAAAGCCTCACGTTAACAGACAGTAAAGAAAAATAACTGTTTGACTGCATGAGACAACTTAATTCATAAGAATTTTAGATTGGTCATATATCCATAAACTATCCAACAATGCAAAATAATCACTAACTTTTAAAGGTTTATTCCCTTTGTCACTCTGTCGAGAACGCTTTCACGCTACTTTTTTGATAATGTTCAACAACATACACCGTCGCTTTTAGCAAAACTGTCACTTGATTGTTCTTAGGCAAACTATGGTGTTTATACTTAATGCTCAATATTCATATTGATTTGTTAGAATGGTTTGTTATTCATTCTTTATTTTTTGATGATTTCGGTGATATAACAGCAAAATAATTTAATTCAGAAGCTTTATGACATTGAGTTGTAGTCAAAAGCAAAATATAACTTACCAAGTCGTGTTTCAGCTAAGCCTTAGTTACGTTTAAGTATTATGTCTAATACTTAAATTCGACTACAGATAGGTTCAATATTACTAACGTTATAAGAGTCAGTGTTTAAACAATTTTAAGTAGTGACTAAATGTTAATTAGTATTTCTTTTTGCTATTTTAACACATATATTATCTACTTGGCCTTAAAACATAATGAAAAATAAACGTTTATTACTACTAAATATATTTTATCCTTTGAACAGTCGAAAGAACATCCGCACTATGTTTTCTACTTCCTGGCCTAGAATACAGTGAAAAGGCTGAAGAGTGCTATTTAAGTCTCTTTCAGAGTGCACACGTACTTTTGTTTACGATAACATTTCATTTTTCTGCGTAGTTTGTATTGAAAATGTGATGATTAAAAAATTACTTTGAGACTGATAAAATGTGTGAAGAGTAGGTGCATTTTGGAGGTACAGAGAAATTTGTTTTACTTAAATTATATAATTTTCATTAATCATTCAACGATGGTTTCCCGTCATTTCTGACTGGCTTTTATACTAGTATTTATAATAAAAGTACAACAATCAATTGATAAAATTAAATGTATTAAACATCATTACCAACTCACTCAATGACAGTAATACAAAAGAAAGAACAGAGTACACCATACTTACAGTAATTTTGTAAATTTATATAATAAGCTAACAATGCAAAATAATCTTTATGATAAAAGTACAACAATAAATTAACAAAACTAAATCTATTAAACATTCTTACCAACTCTGTCAGTGAAGGTAATGCTACAGAAAGAATAAACCAAACTTATTTTAATTAACAAACTAAGCTAACAATACAAAATAATCTTAATAATGAAATTACAATAAATGTAACATATGTTATTAATAAAATAAAAAAGAATAGACATACTACACATTCCGATCGACACTGATAACGAAAGTAACCCTTATTAAAGTTAAAGAAAGAATACAGTGGGTACAGCGTAACAAGCCCGCTATTCAATTCTTCCAACATTAAATGTTGAAATTATAGGTGCTCAAGTATTTTATTGCTTTGACGCAGGCAATTACTAGCGTTATACTACGCAAGTTACTTTACATACAAAGATAGTTATTTACTCATAGTGTGTTGTATAATAAGCCAAAGACTGCAAAAAGAAAATTTATGATCTCATCTGTACTAAAACAGCTTCCAAACATTATTAAACCATTGAACAACAACAAACAAAAGACATACAAGTTGGTATACTTAGTGTGGAATCAATCGAATTGTCTTCAGACATGTAAATTTGAAATTATTATCCTTCAAATCAGAATGGTCTAACTTACCAATAATGTATTTACCAAACACAGCATCTCTAAATTCTGGTCAAAAATAGTCTTTGAAACTTAACTTTTATATTGTTAGAATAAATAAGCTTATATTGTGTGTATATATATATATTATATGCGTTCATATGTTAACTCTTATATTTTGTTAGGCATACTTCATATACTTTATTAGGACAATTCAATTTAAATTTGGTAATCACTAAATAATTAAAAGGTAGTACTATGTTATGTAAAACTTAAAACTGGTTTATTTGCGGATATACAAAGTATAAACAGTATCTATGGTTACAACGTTTCACTAGGTTAACCCGGCAAGTATTAAATTTGGTAATCACTGTTTATATATAATGCTCATCTGTAACTCAAATATTATAATAGAAACCTATAGCTCTGAAGCATTACTTTACAACTTGAGGATAAGTCAATTAATTTACACCGAAGAACAACTTATGAGAAAATGTTTGAAGATATAAGGGCTCAGGAGTGGGTGCGAGTAAGACAACAGCTACTTCTGCAGTAGTCCAAAGCGCTGTAATTTTCGTGTGTGTAGAAGCGTGAAAGTTTCCATTCTATATTTAAGAAAAAAGTTACAAGAAAGTTGGGACAAACTTACCTTTCTCGTCAATGGCGAGATTTGTAGAAACCATGGAAACAAAGACAAGAAGACAAAAATCAACTCTCAGATCCATGTTTTGATTTCAGTACAATCGTTTCCGAAAAGTTAACACATTCCTTCTGTTTCTTAAACACGTAACGTGAACGACGAGAACAACAATCACACAAGACCACTCAGTCTTATCCGTACAGTTGTGTTATGCTTCACGAGTCACGCTTGAGATATTGTCAGAAAATTCTCAACTGTGATTGGACAAAACTAACAGGCAATAATTTAGCATTTTAGTTAGATAAACTTTTATTGAAAAACGTAAAAAATAATGTATAAAACAAAACTTTTTTACTCTGTGCATTTACTGAAAACAAGTATTATGCAAAGCCCTATTTTCAAATATAAACAATCAGCTACTTCATTGATACCGTGCTTTATTGCCATCTAGGTGTATACAGAAAAGTTATAAAAAATCCTATAGATCAACAGTTCTCCAACAGGGGGCCGCGAGGGTACTTCAGGAGGTCGGCGAATCACGTTCGATATTTTATGAAAATATTTTAAAAAATGATTTATAGAATAAAAAATATTTTTCGTAAAGTTAAGTTTATATGACTCAAAACATTTGATTTTGGAACACAGCTTTTCGTGTACACAGAATTATTATTATTTTTTTCTAAACATAAAACATTGATAGGTTTGGGTGTCCGCGAAAGAATGTTAAATTAAAAGGGGTTCTGGGGTTATTAAGGTTTGAAAACCGCTGCTTTAGACGATTATTCACAGACTGAAATTGCCGTGGGTTTTAGGACTTAAAGAATACGCCATTATTCTTATCAAAGACACAAAAATAGAGCTGACTGTGTTTAATTTGATGACGAAATTAGTCCTATTTTATAAAGCTTGTCTCAAACTGCACAAGCACCTGAAATATCGATGAAATATTTAAAATTTATAAGTATTTTTTATATGTATCAATTGTTTACTGTTGCTAGAGTAGAATTATTACATTAAACATAGAGAACAAAGATTAATTTCGTACAAGGATTAGAAGCTTTGAAAAATTCCAATATCCACAGATCTATATAACATTTGAGGACTGGCAAAGATAGAAAATATTTTAGATAAACATAAATGAACTTGTAATATCTTTGTTCAGCATTCAAGTACTTTGTCTCCTGCAGAAGAAAGGATTGTTTGTTTTAGAGGAAAGCTACACAATGGGCCATATGCGCTCTCTCTACATTGGAATACCGAACCTTGGATTTCACTGTTGTAAGTCCATAAACTTAACGTTGAACGACTCATCAAAGGACCAGGTGAAAGGAAGCTATGTTATAATAAATCGACTGAACAAGAAATTATGAGCTTTCAAACATTGCTAAAATTATATAAGCGCAATATTTAAATATCCTTCAGGTACTCATGCCCTCCATAGTGGCACAGTAGTAACTCGGAAGATTCTAACGTGAAAAACCGGGTTTCGATACCAGTGGTCGGCATAACAGCAGGCTTAAAGTGCTAAATTCTGGTTTCGACACCAGTGGTCGGCACAACAGCAGCCTCAAAGTGCTAAATTCTGGTTTTGACACCAGTGGTCGGCACAACAGCAGGCTTAAAATGCTCAATTCTGGTTTTGATACCTGTGGTTGGTACAGCACAGATCGTGTAGCTTTGCGCTTAACAACAAAACACAAAACAAACAATCGAGTCCTCACTTAACAATCATATGACGCTGAACTACGATGAACATATTTTAAGATTCAACAACCAAAGAAAAAGGAATAACACATTAATTTGAAATAACTACTTGGAGTAAAGTACCTCTGAAGGAATCTGTTCAACAAGTAAGACATCAGTAGAAAAATTTAAGTAATGAATGTGATGTCATGAAATATTTAAAAGTAACGATTTTCGTATGCAAAATACACTTAAGTTCTCAATATTCCACCAGGTGGTAGCCAATACAAAATATATAGAATTATCATAACCTTCTGCTCACTCTTGAAACTCTTCGCATCACACAGTCACCTATAAGTTTTATCATTTTTTTTTAGCATTTCTTAACTCTACCGAACTTGGCAACTTGATGAATATTGCTGGTTTTCTAAAAATTTTAATAAAAAAAATAATGTGTCACAATTCGATATTTCTTCAATCTCAGTTATGCTGATGATAAGGCAAAATTAATATGTAATGTGACTTTGCAGGTTTTATTAGCGTTAAGTTTATATAATATTTATGCTAAGGAGAATGTATTAAACATTTTTTATTATCCTTTATCGTAGTGTACTGAGTCATGCCTGTATGTGCTATGAGTACACTATATTACTCATTCTAACCTGTTTGTATTCAGTATACTTTCACTTAATGTAGCGCTCAACAGGCGCAACGTTATCTAAACTTCACTGCAATCGTTGTGTCTTTGAACCTAATATTGTTGTTTCTTCAACGATAACATAAAATCACCTGATTTTCTATCACATTTTCTTAATTTAACATACGATAAATTCCTATTTCTTTTCTTCTGCCATTGAGATTACCTAAAAAACTCAATGCTAGATAACAGTCCGAGAGATTCTACAAAAAAAACTTTAATTGTTCGTGTTGCCATCGAGTGATAGCACAAAGCACTTCATATTTTTGAAGGAACAACATCGAATGTTAAAGAAGAAGAACAAAATACACGTAGGTATCCAGGGAACAACTTTCATTTAAATAATTAACAAAATTATTATTATGCTTCAAGTGACAGTTTCTGTCATTTCTAATTAGACCGAATTAACACATATGCACAAATTATGTAATATCTTATGGACCCCAGCTGAACTGAGGGGGGGGGGGGCACATGAAGTCCGACTTATTTGCCACACCACCCCAATCATTTTGTGAAATTACGTTGTTGGTCCCATTCTAAAAGGTTATCAGACCCGTTATCATTTACCTGCCTTGTTAGGGTTAGGAACATAAGTTCTGAACAGTGAATGATTAATGTATCGCCAAAAATTATATATTTGTATGAACTAGATGTTACTGTCATGAATAACATCTGACTTTTCACAATTCATACTCGAAAGTTCCAGTTTAACTATAAAAAGAACGCAATATCGTGTTTAGCAGTTAGTGAAAAACCACAGCAAATGGAACGAACTGTAAGAAGTCTTGACGTTAGAGAAATTAGTTTGACACAATAGTGTATCATCTTTAACCTTACGTTGTCTTCTGATCTCTTATTCTTTTTGTCTCTGTCTTTCGGTTTTATTTTAATTTTCTACTTCTTCTTACCTAATATTTTAATTTTCTGTTTTTTTTTCTTTCGTCTTGATGTCTTTCCGTTGTATTGTTACGTATCTGCTTGTTTGTTCATTTCCGGTATAAACTCTTTCCGAGGAACTTCAGCGATGCAA
>NW_013667129.1:219882-231577 GCF_000517525.1 Limulus polyphemus
ATTACAGTGATTCACACACTTTACTTACGATGCCTACTATTCGCTTGACTCAGTTATCTAGCTCTTCAATCTATCTGCATATCTCTCTCTAGCTGGCTTTATTCGCCGGGCTTATACACTGAAAAAGAGGGCGCCTGGCAAACATTTGAATATTCGCGGGTTCCTCGATAATTCATGATCCTTCTAGAAACTCCAGCGCCCATGCTTCCAGCGTCGCGTGACTTCCGCTGTCGTAACAGTAAGTTTACGTATGTATGGTACGATATTCATCAGGTTATTTTGAAGTATTTGGTAAAAACAATGAAAAACCTAGTGCACGTCGAATTCTTTTTCTTCTTTAATCTTGGTTACAGCCACTTTCACCTTGAGTCTTAACTTCAAATAAATAATTTCTAACAGACACACACTACTGTAACTACTTTAGGCCTAATGCACTGGTGAAATTTACCAGAAAGTTCCTTGATTAATGGCAAATATCCCTAACTCATAAGTAAACTTATTTGTAAAATTTCCTCACCAATTGATCAAGTCATGAATAGACACAATAATTCTTACTGTCTAGCACTGAACTAAAACACTCATTGAATACTCAATGAATCTTCATACACTGATTATCGTATTTATAATATACTCTCGTTTCTCCAAATTCCACACAATTTTTACATTAATACATCATCATAAATTTTCTAGATATTCTAGAACTACTTATATGAACTTTCTAGGTCTGGTGTCGTCATCGTGATTAGCAGCTTCCTCTAACAAACAACTAAATTATAACATTGCAAATATAGCTTAAAATGCTGCTCACCTAGAGTGTGAAGTCCCTTGAACAATTCAGTACAATAAACTGTCCAATCACCAAGTCGTTTTGGTGGTTTTATCTTCCGAGACCCATGGTATGCAGAAGGGATCACCCTTTGGCTCTTATCATCACTGGGGAAGAGAGGGAGAAGTTAAAAGTAGTCAGTTGAATTTACTAGTGTTTCTATCCTTGGTTATCCTCTGGAAGTGGTCTTGATAGGAACCCTAGGCTCCTCAGGTTGTTGACTTTTTGCTTACAAGTTCTTCTCTGGAGTTACTCAGTTGGCCATTTTCTCATCATTATTCTTACAAAGACAATCATGTTGGATGACCTTTGGCTTGGGCTGCCTGTTCTGAATTCTGTAAACCAAAATCCGTAATTCTTCTCAGTACAACATATGGTTATTTCCAACGCCCTCTTAATGTTAGAATTCATTCTTTCTCGTGTCAGGAATTATACAGCAATATAATGTTACTTTGGTTGAATCCCGTCTTATCAGTTTTAACATCACAGCGACTTTTCATTTTATCACTAGCTGGTTTAAATCTTTGCTACGTGAAGTCATATACGACATCGTTATTCTCCAGATTCACGAGAGATACTACAATCATCAGTCCTTCAGAAGATATCAGAGTGTTTGGTTCCACTCTGGCACAGTTACTAGATTAATATGTATTCCTAATAAATGATGGTATGAGCATTTCACTTCTTGGTGGTACAATGACCATCTTTTCTGTTGTTACTGAAAGTTCAACTTCTGGCATAGTAATTGTCATTTAGTGTAAAAGGGGTTCCTTGTCATAGAGTGTGAAGCTGCTTAAAGCTAGCTTACCTTGCATCCACATTTCCTCTTGAAGTCAGTTTTCAATATGCACTCTACATCGATATCAATTAATCACACATTAAGAGGTATAGAAAAGACAAGTTCACATTTTTCATTAACAAAATGGGTCAAACAATTGTAGCTGTAGAACTAGGGTCAGTCAGCATAATGCAAGGTTTTCTACCAATAAGCCCATGGTCTCATGGACGATATTTTCTAAATAATAAATATCTCTTCTCATTTGGGGTAGATGGAATATTCCCAGTTGAACTTCGCCCCATAAATCTAGCTCGTTTCTGTCTTTTAATGTCTGGTTAACTCTTCATTGTTCCTGTGGCCTTTTTGGGTCTGAGACACATCTTCAAGGTATTGTCTCCTTGAATTAGTACAAACTTTTGATTCCTTACATCCTCAGTTGTAGTGGTCATATTTCCCACACTTATAACAGTTCCCATCTTCTAGTATCCTCTAGAATGAGTTCTTATTTCATATAGGCTTTAATCCACGGTTCCTTGCAATATGCCCTTTCAAGTTACACTTAAAACATCTATTGTCTTGAGGTTTATTTCCTCCATTCTGTGTAACTAGTTATCTGATTAATCCTTTCAGTTCTTCTAGATATCGTCAGGGGAAGTTGATGCTTCAATACTACTCAATCTAATGATCCCACAACTTCCAGATAGCGTCTTTAATAGTTTATAAGTGACTTTAATAGGTTCAAGTTTCATTACCAACCGTATTGCTTCATTTTAAAGATGTACACTTTGTTTCAACCAAATTCTCATAATCTTGTTTGTTATAGTATTTATAAATTGGTTATGTGCTAATGAAATCATTATTTCACGTACACCATCCAGGTAAGATAATTGTGTAAACTTTTCCAAATCTTCCGCAAGTTCGGCTAAGGTCTCTTCTTTCCTCTGTACCCTGTTCCAGAACTTTGCTCTGGATACTTTCTCTAGTGTTCACTTTGAACCTGTTGGATGAAGCAGCAACGAATGTTTGATAGCTGTTACGGATCTCAGTTAGAAGGTTATTTATTGTTGTTAAATCTTGTCCTTTTAAATGAGCAACATTTGTTGTTCGCTATTCCACCCGTTCACTCTGGAAATTATTTTGAAATGAGCTTGGTATGCTTCTCATGATACCTTTCCATCGTACTCCATTGGTTTCTCGATTTGGTAGTGACATAGCTGAAGTTTTTCAAAAAGGCTATGTAGTAACAAATAATACAGAAAGAAGTGTGGGTTTTATCTTTCATTTACCAATATGTTTTATAAATGTTTTATTTTGTCACATTTGTCCTCTGCTACTTGAATGATCTCTTTTTGTGCTTCTTTAATTTTGTCATTACAGATAGTTAGGCAGATTCATGCCGATATTTAAAGCAACTGTGGGTTTTGACGTACAAGTATGAAACTTGGCATTGATGTAGACCATGGTCCAAATAATGTTTCAGAAGTGGAGTCACCGAGAAAAAGTCCCATGTCAGTCTTGGCAGCCATTTTAAATATCCCGTGTAGTGAAACTTTGGTCAACAGATGGTGATAACGTTGTGCTGTATCCCCCGCGGTGAATTGAACCCCGGATTTAGAATTGTAAATCCGTAGACTTACTACTTTCCCACTGAGGAAATATCTTTCTATACTTTTGCAATATTATTGTTGTAATAATTTTTTACATCTACAATTGGTTCAGTATATTAAATTTTATTTGTTTTTGTTAGCAATTCCTCTTTAAATATTATGTCACTTTCTTCTAATTTTCTGCTTGCTCTTTTAATTCTCTGTTGCTTTTTTCTTGCCCACCTTCCCTTCAGTGGCTCAGCAGCATGTCTGAAGGCATATAACGCTAAAAACCGGGTTTCTATAGCCGTGTTGATCACAGCACAAATAAACCACTGTGTAGCTTTGTTCTTAACAACAAACAAGCAAACTTTCTTTTTGGCCTTCATTTAATTTTCTGTCTCGTTCTTCTTATAACCATTCTAATTTTCGGTCATATTCTTCTGATTTTCGGTCTCTTTCTGTTTATATTTTTGAATCATTTATCCATAAATTCGTCATTTTCAGCAGATTTTCAATCCCACTTCGTGCTCTAGTTATTGCCACTTTAAAATTCAATCAAAGCTCTCTCTCTATTTTCAACAAAATAATCCCACTTTTGACATAAATGATGTAATGTTATTCTATTCTTCAGTGGGTTCTTTTGGATTATTTGGTAAAATAATGTGAGATTCTATCCACGTAACACTAACACATTAATTTATTTCTTCAACATTTGATACAGCCACTTTCACCCGAAGGCTCAACATCAATTGCAAAAAAATTCAACATATACTATTGTAACTACTGTAGGTCTAGTACACTAATAGCATTTAACAGAAATTTCCTTCATAAATAGCGAGTGTGCCTAAGTAACAAATAAACCTATTTTCAGAATTTCCTTACTAAAGATACAATGACTGAATAGACACGATAACTCCCACTGAATATTCAAAGAATCTTCACACACACTGATTACTTGTATTTTTAATACACTCTCTTTTCTCAGCCCCTCAGTGGCACAACGGTATGTCTGCAGACTTTTACCACTAGATACTCGTGGTGGACAGAACCCAGATAGTCCTTTGTGTAGCTTTGTGCTTGATAACAAACAACAACAGCAACGACTCCTTTTCTCTATATTCCACGAAATTTCTAGATTATTACATAATCATGAACCTGATATGTATTCTAGGACTAATTTTATGATCCTTCTAGATCTTGCGTCATCACCATGATTAGCAGCTTAAACAATGTCTCATAAACACTAACATCAGAAACATTTTAACTATGTATGATGTAACCTAGTTGGCCTGGTGAGCTTTAGTATTAGTGAAAGTCCACGTTAACATCAGTGTGTAACACAAAATTGTCATCGAATTTGAGATAGTACTAATACGCTTTGTCAGGTTTTTATGTATGGGCCGGATTCTTTAAAGTAAGTATCTGCGACTTGTTGTTGATAAATTTCAACAATAAACAAACAGCACACAATCCACTTATTTTAAAATAATATATTAAAACAAGTCAAACGTATATACTGTTACGACAGCGGGGGTCACGTGACTCTAGTAACATGTCATATTTTCGAAGGTTCGTGAATGCTCGAGCGTTTACTAGATTTCGGTATTCTTGTATATATAAGACAGGTAAGAAGTGATTGCAGATATAGAGCAAAGACTGCTGTTCATTTTCTACCAGCATCTCGTGTTATTAGCTATAAAGTATGGCCTTGGAATAGTAATGCCATCAAAGACATAGTTGGAAAACGTTGAATGCATTTAAAATGAGGCCATGAGGATCACCTTTGGCTGTACTAAGGACACGCTCATTGTAATGGCGAGATTCATTGTGGGAATGCCTTCCATTGAGGAAAGACATGCATAAGACTACTAAAGAGGGATAGTTGACAATAACCAACCTCACCAGGATGCCCTGATCAATGAAAAGGGATGCAGGATTAAAAGAGGCATGCCATGGATGGCAGAGGATGTGTCTACCATTAGGAAGGTGTGTGGATTGGAGGAGATTGTAAGTAGAGAAGAATGGTTGCAGATCTGCAGTGAAATGAACTCATATTCCAAAGTTGTAATCACTCGGACGAAAATGTAAAGAACAGACTGATATTGAGGTAAGATAACTGATCGAGGAAAATTCGAAACTGTGAGATCCAGTGACTTATACGGATGGATAGATTACCAGAGGTAAGCATAGCAGATGGGCTTTTCATCCAGGTAGTGTGGGCAAGATGTTGCTGAACAAATGGGTCATACAGTGCCACAACATCAAGTTGTTGTTTATTATTAAGCACAAAGCTACACAAAGGACTATCTGTGCTCTGCCCACCACAGATATCGAAACCCGATTTTTAGCAATATAAGTCCGCAGACATACCACTGTGCCACTGGGGGCCACAACTTCAAGTGTGCAGATGGAGATTGTTACGTATTACAATTTCAAAAAGCCTAAAACTAAGTTAAATTGTAAATTGGATTTAGTAGTTAAATAAATGGCGATATGTATCTGATTTATGATATTTGCCAACAATATTGTCACACACAGTTTCCTTTTTTTTTAAATACAAATATATTTTAATATACAACCCATAATACAATTTACAATAACAGATATTACAAATAGTTATTGCAAAAATGATTTATATACAAAAGTTTTACAAACTTACAAGTGATATAAAGTCTTCTTTCTCGTCTGGAACTTCCTTAATATCTTATCGAGGGTTCTCGATGAGCGAGTTAACTTCGAGTTGACGTAGATACAATTCACATAATAGGGAGCTAACTAGCTCTGTGTTATTTACTAATCACACACCGATTTTTACCACTGATGAAGTTAGGTAATGTTTTCATAAAAGTACTAATGTCCGATGTGAATCCATTGAAGTTAAATGGTTTATAATGTTCGAAATTTATAAATGTTCCTGATCAAATTTCTGAAGTCCCCCGTTTAATAATCGTTATAACAATCACAGTTATAGCTTCCGAAGTTTATAGTATACCAGTTATAGCAAATCAATAATATATACTGTTTTTTGGTGCATTGCATTGGTTATATTTATAGGCGTGTGGAGAGTTTCTCGAAATTTCAGCTTACGCAAAAACACTTATGCTACACTAGCGTTTACGTATACACATATATTCTTGATTCTTAGAGTCGAGAATCTTCTACAACTTTAGAGAATAGGTGAGAATTTCGCAATAGAGATTTAACAGTATAAATTATGTACATTTCTAAATACAAATTTAATTTAAACAAACATCGATATTAAAATAGATATATGATAGTAAATCCGCCACAAGATAAAATCTGCATCAGCTGCCCTGAGATAACTTGAGGACCAGCCTGCCAGGGATGCAGTAACTGTCACCAATTCACAAAGTATGCTGCATAAAATAGTAACTGGGTGGCATCACATGGAATTACTACCACCCCTGCAAAAGACACACGTGAAGAGCCTAGCATGAATATTTTCTCCTGGTTATGCTGGGGTCCAAGGAAATGAAAGGGCAGATAAACTAGCTGGTGAGAGTCTCACTGGTGGGAAATTGAGGGAAGACAAACAGAAATTCTGAAGGCCTTTACGAAATTATTGAGCAGAACTCCAGAGAGGCTGAAGAAACAGCGACAGAAAGACTCGCTGAGCTTGAGTTCTCCAATGAAGACGGAAGAAAGTCTCGAATGAGAGGAAAAGAACAGCTGACGTACAATCAGTATGTCACAGGAAGAATCAGCACTCCCTCACTTCGATGGCTACTGAGGGTGGAGATGAAACATGCGTAGGAATATCCTAAGTGCAGAAATGTCGGTCCTTCAACCAAATAACCAAGTAACTTTCCTAGTAACAGGACAGCCAGTAACAACAAGGGACAAGAGGTCATCCCATCCGTATACCATGGAACTTGGAAGAGAAAACCACCAAAAAGACTTGGTGAGTGGAAAATTTAGCATGGTGTTTTATTTTTGTATTAGGATTGTTCAAAGTATTTCACAATCCAGGAAGGAAACAATTTGTAAGATACATTTTCAACGTTTAAATTTATACGTTAGCTAGGGGTCGTATCACATTATGATCAAGTAAGTACTAGAATATCTACAACATTCGAGGTGATGTCAAGAAAATCTAGTAACTTTGATGAACATCTAGAAGTGATTCATCAGATATAAATACTAGTGGGCCAGTCACTTAATGAGCTAAGAATAAAGTGTTCAGTTTCAGTGACGTATGTTGCGTATATTCAACTACGTGATTCGATTAGTCGTGAAAATGAACAAGTAAGTTTATCTTTGCAATATTCATAGTACCATCAAGAAGGTATTTTCATCCGAAAGCTATTGTTCTTAGGGCTATAAGTAACGACAGTGCACGGGCTTGTAGAAATATTAAGGAAGAAATAAACTAATCTGTTATCATTACGTGTACTGGAATTAGAATTATTTTCCCCTAATTAAAAGACAACGTTACAGCAGATACTCTAAGAAATCAATTCTACTGTGATATAATTTCAGATTTGTTGTCCAATATATTGTAAATTAGCACAACAGATGGCAGCATACATTAATCATTAAAATTAAATATTTTTCTTTTTTTGTTTGAAGCTACACAACGAGCTATCTGTGCTCTGTCCAACACGGGTATCGAAACCCGGTTTCTAGTGTTGTAAGTCCGCAGACATACCGCTGTGCCACTGGGGGGCATTAAGTATTTAATGACTACAGTAAACAAGGAAAAACTACTTGAAATAAAAAAGAAACATATGAGATTAATTTAGCTGTAATATTTAATAGTATATATATATATATATTCTACAGATCACTGACGTTTGTTCTTACAAAGTTACGATCACAACTGTGTTCTGGTCTAATTTGGTATGTGGTGTCTTAAGGCTTTTTTGTAGTTTGGTTATGTTCTAATAATCTTCAATGATTGAGTTTTAAGCTAAACAATAATCATCGAAGGATCCTGGTGTTCTTTAAGGCAAACCTGAATGAACCTACTAGTTGTGTCAATATATATTGATTTTCTTATTTTAACTATAACATTTCTTCCTTCAAGTTTTATAACATATTTTTCGTTCTGCCTAAATGTTTATTTAAATACTTGTTTGCTTGTTTTTTTTCTAAAAAAGCGACAAAAATTCCACATTTTCTAAAAACACTCCAAAGTTGCTGTAAGAGGTCTTTTATTGTTTTCCCAACAGTGATCAGAATTGTGTTTGCAGCATTTGACAACTCCTACACGTATGTTCCTCATTAATGTTGGTTAAATGTAAACCTTGTAAAATATGATTTATTTGGCATTCATGGACGTAGACAACCCTACTATTATGTTTACTGACGATGCTGGTTATGTGTAAAATATGTATTCAGAATTCATGAACTTAGGATGACAAAGATGGAAGACCTAATCGAGGTCCTAGATGGCAGTTGGTTAGTTGAAGCTGAAAGGCTTTACATGCTGTTCAACAGTACTTTTGTAAAATAGTATGCTTAGACTAATGCTAGAGTAAGACCAGAACAAAGCTGGTTTTGTAAATGGTATAGAGTTGTAATGATGTTTTATCATTGGGCAAGTTCTTTTGGATTATTTGGGAAAAAATAATGTCAACGTAACGTTAATGAATTTATTGATTTCTTCAGTAAAATTTGCTACAGTACAGGCTACGTTCACTTCGAGGCCTACCTTCACAAACAACGTTTTAACAGAAATTCCAAAACGAATTACATGTGCACCTAACTTACTTATAAACTTACTTGAAGAAGTTCCTCGCTAATTAATCAATAACAAGCTTGTTGACTGGTTAACTTACTGACAAATAGACACACTAACTTTTACTGTTTAACTCACTATTGATACTGAACTGAATATCTCATTGCTTTACTGCTCTTGTGATTAACTAACTCACTAATTGGCACCTATATCATTATTCGTTTTCTACTTACTACATGAAATTTCTAGATTTATTGTATCATCATGACGTAATGAGATACTCTTTTTAGCAAACGAGCATTTAATTAGAATATTAAGAATATAGCTTACAACCGTATACTTAGACTAACACTAGATGAAGATTAGAGCATTGTTGATTTTATATAGCAGTATACTCAAACTAACACTATACAATGATTAGAAAAGGTTGTCTGTTTGTTTGTAATTAAACACAAAGCTATACAATGGGCTATATGTGCTCTGCCCACCACGGGTATCGAAACCGGTTTCTAGTGTTTGAAGTCAGCAGACATACCGTTGTGATACTGGGGCAGCAAGAATGCTCGTTCGTTTGAAGTTAAACACAAAGCTATACAATGGGCTCTCTGTGCTCTGCCACTACGGGGATCGAAACCCACTGGGAGGGGGATTAGAAAAAGGACTGATTTTATAAAACAGTATACTAGAAGAAGACTAGAAAAGGGCTGAAACTATGCTGGATAAGAACTGAAACAAGACTGAAAGAGGCAAAGACCAAACATATAGTTAAAGGTTTAACAAAAAAAATATGCTGTCCTAATTTACAAAAAATACGCAAAATGTGATAAAATGCCATTCTGTGTATGCATAAGAAAGTTCGGCCAATAAACTGAGGTTAATTTCCAGTAGCTTTATACAAAATGTGCTCTAAGAACAAGTAAAACGACTAAAATTTGCAGTAATCGGAGATATGTAACAATATCAAAAAGTTGGTATACAAACAAAGTCCAGAAAGTTATAAACGAATGAGTTTGATAGTCAAGACCATTTTTGTATCAACTTTCTTCCGCTATTTGGAGAGTGAAGAATAATTAAAAATGACGTGTTCATTTAATTTATCTGTTGAAAATAATTTAATGTAGAGTTCACTTAATAATCATATATTATTTTATTTCCTCCTTTAATGTCTCTACAAGCTTAAACCCTTATACACCGTAGTAAATTGCTGTAGGCCTACGTTACCTAACGTAAAACAAATAAACTTACTTGTAGGAAGTAACTTCAATAGCTAAGATACTTACTGGTCCTCGGAACATAAATACAAAAGGTCCAATGTTACTTTGCGTTCTCTTCTAACATCAATGATGCTGGTATGTTGTCTGTAACTTTAAGCCCAATCGTTTGATAACTTATGGTAGAGTAGAAGATCTTAATCATATGTTTCCTGATGTTCATCCACATATACGGCTAACTAGGTTTGAAATTGTATGGTTGTATCTGTCCACGCTACCATTCTATCAGAAAGAGTTGATATTTCCACTCTATGTTTTCAAAAATCCCATAATTCCTGGAATGGTACTTTTAATTATTTATCTGCATCTTTAATATGGTTTAAATTCTACGATAAACTTAACAGATTTCTTTAAAAATGAACACATAGTTTGTTTTAAATTAATTCTAATATTCTCACCCAGAATGACATCTATGAATTGGTTGTGTGTAAACTAAACCATCATATCATTTGAAGCATCAATAAAATTATAATGAGCAAAAGTTTCCAATCTTTAGCAACTCTGTTAAGGTCTCATCCTTATTCTCTGTTCCTAATGTGCTTTAGGAACTTTTTTCTGATGTGATACTTCAAATCTATAAGGGAGGCAAGTGCCCTGGTAGTTTTTAAAGTTTTCTGCTGGAAGGTTACTTAATGTTGTTAAAGCTGGCTCTTGTAAACGAGAAGCAAGATAAATATCTTGTTGTTCAATATTCTATAAATTCACTGTGCCTGATATGTTTCCCATGCAATAGTCTGTTGGTTCCTCGACTGATTGATGTTGTCGAGGTGGTGTAGCTGTAGTAGTCCTAGAACGTCAGACAATTTCAGGTGCAGGGTTAGACTTGTGGGTAGATGCCATCCAAACATCCACAATTTTTATGAAAACATCGTTTTTCATACACCTATCGATACTATTATCAGTTTGGAGAATTTTAATTTTGCTTTTTATTTCTGTGTTGGGTAACTTTATTCATTGCATTCACTGGTCTCTGCAGATGGTGCAACAGTAGTAGTGATAGGTTTAGACCACATGGATTTTCCTATTCCATATTGCATAGCTAATGGTATTTGGGTTTCTAATTCGTGATTTTATGTGGAGAAAAGCATGTCTGGTTTGATTATTACATTTGCTGACCCAGTTTCTAAATATTTTACCCTAGAGCATTTTCCCTTTCATACATTTTCTATGTCTTCCTCAAAGTTGTTATTATAATTCTTCTGTACATTTCCTTTGAATTCACCAGTCTTATTTTCAATGAAATTGAATTTGTTTGTAATTCTTCTGTAAACCTTATGTCTCTCTTTTTATAATTTTTCTCTCAAATTCCTGTCACTTTCTTCTTGATTTTCTTTCCAATGATTCGTTGTAATGTTGTTCTTTCGTTGGCGAGTTCTTATAAATTGTCTGGTAAAAGTAATTCAAAATTCAGTCATGTAATTATAATAAATTAGTTTATTTCTTCCTGTTGTATGGGCCTTCCCATGGAGATGACAACTTAGGAGACTTCCCTTTGGTCTTCCTGGGATTATACAACCATACCTTGTCTCC
>NW_013667129.1:232577-233676 GCF_000517525.1 Limulus polyphemus
TCAACTTTCAGAGAAGTTTGAGGAACTTTGCTGGCACTGTAATAAACCTGGGCACAAGAGAGCTCAATGGATGGCCAAAAGTGCAAATTTGTCATAGATTCTGCATCTCAGCAAACCGTTGTGAGTATCAAGGTGCTAGATCTCAAAGGAGTGCCAGAAGCCATACAGACGCTCTGTAGTGTGACAGGACATTATGCAACGTTGTGGGGACCAGTGTGGGTAACTATTAAACTCATGGGCATAAAGGACAGACACAACATATACTTGGCTGACATTGAAGACCAATGCATATTAGGGTTGGACTACTTACTACCGAGGAAGTGTGTAGTTTACTTCAATAAAATGACGTTTGGGAACAACTAAGGCCAAATTTCAGTAAGTGTTAAAAGAGAGGTTGAGCTAACCAGGTGTCATCAAGCTGAAGTCAAAGTGACTGAAGGAGTTGATGATGATGGAGTGAAACCAGGTATAGATATTAAAGCAGAGCAGGAGAAAGATCAATATTTGAAGCCAATAATTGATTTTCTAAAAGCAAGTGTTTTGTACTCTGCTTGGGAGAAGGTGTCTAGAGTAAGTCCTGTGACAAGGAACTATTTGGCACAATGGGACCAATTGAAGCTTGAGAATGGTATTCTTCTCTGGAGATGGGAAACTGCAGATAGTAAAGTGATGACCTGGCAAATGGTTATACCGAGAAAGTTACGGGAAGTTGTGCTGCGTCAATCCCATGATAGTTTAACAGGATGACATCTCTGGAGTTAAGAGGACATTGAGTCGCCTACGACAGAGATTTTACTGGATAGGTATGAGGCAAGATGGTGCAGGACATGCAGAACTTGTTGTGCTAAAAGGAGACCCAAGCATAAGGGGCGTGCTCGAATGAAGATATATCAAGTTGGTGCACCAATGGAAAGAGTAGCCATTGACATTGCCGGTCCTTTGCCCCAAACTCGTGCAGGAAACAGGTACATTTGTGTGGTGATGGATTATTTCACCAAGTGGCCTGAGGCATATGCAATACCAAATCAGGAAACTACAACAGTAGCTTCGGCTATTTGTGATTTCTTCTTCAGATTTGGTATGCCATACGAACTGCATT
>NW_013667129.1:234676-238380 GCF_000517525.1 Limulus polyphemus
AGGACAATTCCTGATGGAGCAGAGGGACCTCACGTGAAGCAGAAGCCAGCACGGAAGAAGATACGTCACGTAAAATTAAGAGACTTTGTTGAATTTTAATTTTGTGTTTGTAAATTCTGTTCATTTAATTAAGTTATTGTTAATTATCTATTGGTTTAATGTAAGTGGGTATTGTTCGGGACGAACAAATCTGAGAAAGGGGCAATGTTACGACAGCGGAATTCACGTGACGCTGGTAACACGTAATGAGTATCTAGAACGTTTGTGAAGGCTCGAATGTTCTCCAGACGCCCTCTATTTCGTATATATAAGACCGGCGAAAAGCGACGATATAGAGATAGATAATTGCAGACAAGCAGCTATAGAGATGGACAATTGAGTCAAGCGCGGTAGTAAGTAAAGCACGTGAATCGTTCGTTGTGAATTATAGCGTGTGTTGAAGTTAAAGTGACTGTGGAAATTAAGTGTATTTCAAAGTTGAATTGAGAAATAATAAACTAGTTTTATTTAAGAAAATACTTGTATCACTAAGGTTTCTCGGAAAGAATTTCTACAAAAAAATTCACAATCGAGCAGAGACGTAACAATGTAAATATATTACTTAAATAATAAAATATACACCCTGTCATCAACAAAAGGTCCATTAATCTGAGGCTGCTCTCGAGGTTCATTAATAAGTAAGATTATTGCAGAATCGAGTTCTTAGCTCTATTCTGACCCTCTCCAATATATCCAAGTTTGGGACCAATATGTGTTCCACACTGGGATAAAAATCCATAGCTGTGTGTGTATCATTTATAAGGTACACAGTTTTGCCTATACAAGAAAGAAAAATATAATCGAACGATGTAGGAACAAACTATATAAAACTAGAGGGGCACTCAGTAGAATACATACCTCTACCATGGCCCCCCAGTGGTACAGCGGTATGTCTGCGGAATTACAACGCTAGAATCCGGGTTTCGATACCCATGGTGGGCAGAGCACAGATAGCCCATTGTGTAGCTTTGTGCTTAATTACAAACTAACAAACAAACAAACCTCCACCATGCAGCGTTTATCATATTCAGCTCTCAAAAAATAAGAAAATGTGTCCGTATTTCCGTTGTTATCAACGGAAACGGTCCATTTTTGGCAGGACAATGGGGAATAATATTGTCACGACAGCGGAGGTCACGTGACGCTGGTAACACGTGATAAGTGTCTAGAAGGTTCATGAAGAGGCGAGTGCATTCTAGACGTTCTCTATTCTTGTATATAAGCGCGGCAAATAAAGCGAGATAATTAACTGGATAGCAGACAGAGAGATAGGGAGACAGATAATCGAGTCAAGTCGTAAGTAAAGTGCGTGAATCGTTCTGAATTATAGCGTGTGTTTAAGTTAAAGTGACTGTGGAAATTAAATGTATTGCAAAGTTGTATTGAGAAAAATAAACTAGTTTTATTTAAGAAAGGAATTGTATCGCTGAAGTTCTTTGGAAATAATTTTTACGGGAAATTAACAAAAGAACAGAGACGTAACAATATTTTACATATGTTCACCAAGTTTCATCAAAATCCAATCATTTTTGACTGAGTTCTAGTGCAAAAATAGTGTGAAAAATCTGTCACCATGTTAACAAATGGGTATTTTTTGGATTTTCGTGACCTTTCTGTGTCCTTGGTACTCTAAAAACTAATCACTTATAAGTTGGGTCATAGTCCAAATGTATACCAATTTTCATCCAAATCCATTCAGCCGTTTTTGAGGAATGTTGCTGACAAATAAAGAAACAAACAAACATACACACACAGGAGAGAAGACAACCTCTGTCCACTTTCAGTGGCGGAAATAACAAATCGATCTTGAAACACTTTTTAACATATTTTTGTAAACTTCAAATTTAACAATAGATGACGAGTGATTACACTATTAAAAGTTTGTGTCCCTTTTCTTGACACAGAAGTATAAAAATTCATGATATTTTTATTGAAATAAATATTTAATAGTTCAAACAATGCTGTTGTATAAGTTTCCAAATTAGAGAATAGACAGTGCTGTAAACATTTTTGATAAACAAATAATTTCAGGCTATTTTGAATAAAAATATATAATTTTTATATTCTTTAGATGACAAGTTCCTAGATCACATGTGAGCATTATTTCAGCTTTGAAAAATATAGAACATATAATATAACATAATGTTATGGGACAACATGAGACCTATTGGCCCATCTTGGCTGTCCCATCATCTAAATTAAACTAAAACTATTCATTAATAAATTTAAAAAATCTTAAAGCCAGCCCTTATTATTCTCATATTTATCAAGCTTGCTATCAAACTCACTTAAATTTATTGCCTACACAACATCTGAAAGCAACCCATTCCAAAAGCCAACCATCCTGTTAAAAAAATAAAACTGTATTAGCTGAAGATTACTCCTACCCTGCCAAAATTTAGATATGTGTCCCCTAGTCCTGCTAATCTCGCTGTTAAGTATTAAAAAAAGATGATGCATCAACACCATCAACTCCCTTTACAATCTTAATCACCTCAATCAATTTGACTGAGTTCCATTTGTAACAACCCTCTGCTTCCATCTATTCAGCCACTCTTCTATCGAATTTGCTAAATTATCCCTACACCGATAGAGATAATTCTTTACAAGCATTTTATGTAGCCTCTTGTCAAATGCTTTCTAAAAATCCAGATACACCAAATCTACACCCTTACCCTAATCTACATAGCAATAACCTTTTCAAAAATGTCAAAAGACTTGCAAGGCAATATTTTCCCCTTGGTGAAATCATGTTCACTATTCAATAAAATTCTAAACTTTGTTAAATGGTTTGCAAAGCATTTTTATCGGACTTTCCAAAACTTTCCCACAACTGATATAGGACTAATGGGCCTATAATTACTGGGACAATTTTTATTACCTCACTTGAAAAGAGGAGTGACATTAGCTAATTTCCAATCCTCTTGTACCTGCCCAATATTCAAGGACTTACAAAAAATAGTAGCAAGTGGCTCACATATCCAACACTTAAACACCTTAAAAACCCTTCGGAACAGGAGCCTTATCGTTCTTTAAACTTCCCAATGTTTTATTAACAAGCCCAGAAGCAATACAACTATCTTATTCGAACTTGTTTTCATCTATCAACTGTTAAAGATGAGGAATGATAAGGAATACTGCTTAAATATTCATTAGCAAAAACTGAAGATAAAGTAGAATTTAATAACCCAGCCATCTCATAACCATCGGATATAAGCCTTCCCTTATCATCCCTCAAGGGTCTTACCTCCATCCTAACATTTTATTTACCCTTAATGTATTTAAAGAAATCCATACTGTTAATTTTTACATTTTCAGCTAACCATTTCTCATACATCCTTTTTGATATCTAATTTCCTGTATCACCAATTTTCTTGATCCTCTAAATCTCCCGTCATACCAGTCAATTTAAATTTCTTAAATTTACGATGCTTTTCTTTAATTTTATCTCTTATACTCTTTGTGAGCCAACCTGTTTTTTTTTTACTTGCAGCTACACTTTTCTCTATACAAGGAATATGTTTTCTATGAATATCTAAAATTTTATCTTTAAAAATTTTCCATGTCTACTCAGTGTGTTCAACTAACTCAGCTGCCGAATTCACAATAGATAATTCAGGCCTACGAATTTAAACTTCATAAAAGTTATTGTTACGTCTCTGGTC
>NW_013667129.1:239463-253419 GCF_000517525.1 Limulus polyphemus
CAGAGAGAGAGAAGTATTATTGAAGTAGAGCTCGTGAGACGTGAACTATAAACACTCAACTTCAACAGTCGCGCTATAAGAAAATCGTAAAGTTGTATTCGGAAAGAATAAACCAGTTTTATTTAAGAGAGGACTTGTGTCGCTAAAGTTTCGTCGGAACGAATTTACGGAAAATCAATTAACAAACGGAGACGTAACACTACAAACAAACTGATGAAAAGGGAAGAACACTGATGTCAAACGAATATGCATTCTCATTCATCCTGATTTTTTGTGTGTGAAATCTACGTCTTTTAGTCTTAAAATTACATGTTGTGGTATTGTTTTTATATATTGCTTTATGACGTTTTTTGAAAAATCTGTACGTGATGGAGAAAATAGGATATCATTTTCGGATTTAACGTATAGAAATGACCGTATAACATTTGAAGACAATAAAATCATCGCAGGCCTGTATAATTCTTGTCGCATCTTTTCGAAATTTGTAACTAAAGTATCATTATTCCTTATCTCCATATGCAGCAAAATATTTAACCTAATAGAGCAATGATCACTTGCACCAAAATGTTCCCAAACTTCCACCCTCTCGATCATTTTTCTATTTGAAGTCAACAATGAATCTAAAATAACACTGTTTTTAGGAGGTTCCTTGACTAATTGGTGAAAAAAGCCATCTTGAACAATCTCTAAAAACCTTTCTCCCTCATGGTTAGACTCTAGCATTTCCCCATTTATATGCCTGAAATTATAATCACCCATAATTATGACCTTATTAACAGCTGAAATCGTAATCTCACTGTAATGTTTCTCATTAATTTCATCATTATCATCTGATGGTCTGTAACAAATTCCCATTAAAAGCCCTTTCTCTTTATATTCGCTAATAGAAACCCAAATGGGTTAAATTTCCTTGCTATATCTTTGATATCCTAAACTTCTAAAGGAAGTAACTCACATTTTACATATAAAGCCACTACTCTCTGTAGTACTCTATCCCTATTAAAAAGCATGTAACCCTGTATTTCAAAGAAATTTCTGTTATCAAAATAATGTCCGTTTCAGTTATTCCCATTATATCAAAGTCCGCCATTCCTACCACTGCTCTAAAGTCATATATTTTATTTCTTATAGTTCTAGCAATACAATAGTAACAGTTAAACCTACCCTTATAACTTACTTCTAACACACATTCATTTTCAACTGTAAAACAAAGACAAAACAAAACGTGGTATCCATGATATGACTTGTAATTTTGACTTTCATACAAACTCAGTTATTAAAATAATTGAGGTAATTTTTAAATGGCTCCTTTCTTTGAATATCACTAACACGTTTTCTCCTGTACATACGCAACAAAATATAGTTATACATGAGTTTAAAGAAATTTTACAGTTTTTCCTTTATTTCGATATCAATTTTCATAAGTAAAATAATATGTTTTAAATACTTAAACATATATATATATATATATATATATATCTTTCAGTCTTTCTTTTTATGCGACCACTGAACTACTTTCAGCGTATGTGGTGGTTCTTCACGATGCAAATCTCCCTCTTTATTTTTATGCTTAATGGTGGAAGCAATATATCATGGTAGGAACTAGGAAATATAGCAGAATGTTAGAAAAATTTGTTATAATATGTATTAAATTTAGTATTAATAAATGTGGGAATACATTTTGAAACTGTAATTTTGGAAAAAAGTTTTGTTTGAAGGTGTTTTTAGAATTTTTAACTGGATTCTTTTTGTTGCCTTTAATTAAACAAGTTTTCTAATGAACGCCGTCGTGTGTTAAGCCTAATGTTAAACTTAACAGCCGAGAAAGCACGTGGTTAACATTACTGATTAAAATTACATGTGGATGTTTCAGATTTCTTAGCTCACATTACAGAATTCTGTGGGAAAAAAATGTTATTATGGGGATTTGGTCCGTAAGGGATGCTAATAACAATGTTTTGGCAAAGTTTTAATTTATAATGTTCTTAGAAGAGAAGATTAACGATATTCTTGGCCCTGTCTGAGCATTTTACTTGTAGTTCTAGTATTTCTAACTCTCGACTTAAATCATGCAAGCAGTAATTCCATGGTGATAAGTCGAAAGATTGAGAGATTAAAATTGATAATGGTAAAACAGTAGTAGTAGTAGCTGACAATGTCTAGTTTTTTGTGGGTTTTTTCCACTACAGAAGCAAGAGCAGTTTGGCGTATAACTTCTAGAGTAATTATCAAACCATTTTAAAATAGGAATAACAAGCAAATCTGTTAACGTAACAAAAATGAAGAGGATTGCATATCTGGGCTTTGACCTCCTTTAAAACCATGGGGAGAACTTGATTGACTGTGGTGCTTTATCTATTTTTAATCTGTCATACTTTAACAAGATTTTGCAACAAAAGCTATAGAAAACTGTCCTGTTAAATTAATTTCATTTCTCTTTTAATGACTGTCTCTTGTGTAATGCTTTTCATGTTAGAAAACATCATTTTCAGTCACTTTAGGAACTTTATCTGTAAATTCCAAGTACATTGCACCAATTTTGTTTTTCAGTGATAGTGATTGTAATATA
Organism: Limulus polyphemus; assembly: GCF_000517525.1. Taxonomy (NCBI): domain Eukaryota; kingdom Metazoa; phylum Arthropoda; class Merostomata; order Xiphosura; family Limulidae; genus Limulus; species Limulus polyphemus. The sequence goes on from NW_013667129.1 coordinate 242,033, forward strand.
TTAATATGAACTGATTATAAGTAAAAAATCTTGCCCTCTTGGTTGCTCAGTGGGCTTATAAGGCTAATAATCGGGTTTCAATACCCAAAGATGTGCTAAGCATTTCCATCTTAAAAGTTCTAAGGAATACTGAATTTTAGAAACTCCATAGACTGTCCTTGCCAATAGTGTTGTTTGTCTTTAGATAATACCATGTTTCTGTTTTTAGTGAGTGACATAATCAGCTATTCTGCAAGTCATAGTAAGTAGCATTGGACAAGAGATTGCTTGTTCGAAAGGGTAGTCAACATGTCTTCTATTTCAAGTTTTTGATATTTGATGTTTTTTCTGCTTTTAATGAACATACGTAATGGGAAAGCACTTTTATTTGGTTTATGCACATTTTCTGTCCGTTACTGTTATACCCTTTCCAAAACCTAAAACTGCTTTTCAGTTAAGTTTCTTTAACAATGTTTGATTGGAAAATTTTCAATACTAGTAGATATGTAATCTCAACTAAACCATAGTTGGCTTCTATTGACACCATATTTGGGTCATACACTAATCCATCTGGAGAAACTCCACACTGGATATTTTTTGTCTAAAAGCCAATACTTATCACTTTAAAATTTTTGATTGATGCTACATTAGCCTGTATGTATTTGTTTCTGTTTCAACCTTTGTGTAGCTAACAGAGTATTCATGCTACAATTTTAATTCTAATAAACTTAAACAATATGCATTCACTGTTTTCCACCATACAAACATTACCGTGAATTGCAGATGAAATATTGAATACAAATAACTTTGTGGAGAATATTAGTTCTCTCATTACTTATTTCAAAATTCTGGTTTTCATCATAGTTGGTTTTTCTAAAGATGCAGACAACACTTGAAGATCTGTGATAAAACTGTTCACATCAGCATAGTTCTTTTCTCCGAGATTAAGAGGCTAAGAGATAGTTTCAATAACTATTTTCAGTCTTTTTACAACAAATAACTAAGATAGGAAGCCTAGGGAAGTGCTTGTGGAATTTTTACCAGTGTATACCTTTATTCCAGGAAAGAACAGTCTTGTATATCTTTAACATGTCCACTTTCAAAACATATTTGTCCCGTTGTTAAAGGTTTATCTGTGTTAAAATTACGAGTGATTGACTTTTATCTTCATTTTGTTCACAGTCACTGCAGTCTGTGTCTTTACAAAGATGTTTCAATGAGTATGATTCCTTCAGGTAAAAGTATATGTCAGTCTTGGAATGAGAGTAGATGGAAAATTTCTCTAGCCATTGGAGACTGGTCTTCTGATTTTCCTTGCTGAGTGCATAAATTTACTTTCTGTTGTCAATTCCAATGAAAATATCTTGGTCTTTTTGTTTTAATGTAAAATGAGTTTTGTAATTTTATTGGGTAGAACCTAGTCGCCATACTTACAGCAAAGATTTTCCATATTGAAGACAATTCATTATTGTCTGACAAATTAATTCCATACTATATAATTTAACATTATTTGTTGAAGACCAACCATGTATAATATTTTTATTTAATAATAACATTCGATGTAGCAGTAGGAATCAAACATAGATTTATGCTTCCTGTTTCACTAAGTCAAGTTTTGTACCACCTTTGTTTTGTTTTAGTTGAGTAATTCAATGATCCAATACATTTTTAAAAAGGTTAGCAATAGAAATATTTTCTATTAAAGTAATACAATTAACTTTGGGTATTTTCATGTCTTGTAGTCGTGACTACTATAGTGTTAACAAATGCATTGTTTGTCTGATCTGAGTGTATGTGACGTATATATATGTGTGCAGCCACACATTTCATTTGTGACATCATTTGGAGATGATACCACGAACTTGTGTGTTGTGTAAGACATTGCTCAGTCAGAAAGACCCTGAGTATAACATTACTGTTAATCTTCATAACAGCTGATACTTAAGTTGACCAATTCCAAACAAAAGTATCTAAAACATTGTTTAAATGAAGCACCTAGTGTCAAGCATTTGCACATAGCTATTCTCTGCCAAATCATCCCATGCTGTTGTATCAATCTTAGCTAAACCTGGCATGTACCCTTATTGGTGTTAGGACAGGCCTCAACCCCCTATTTATGCTACTCCATCTTCTCCATGCATTGAATTAGAATGTCAGCTAGGAAGTGTTATATAGCTTACATCTACAACTTCATCAGTATTGACAAAATTAATACCTAGGCTTACTGATTAACATTAGAACACCTATATTATTTTGTTACTACTGATGTTACTATTTTTAGTTTAGGTATATGCCTAAATATAGTACAAGGCAAGTAATAATAACCCTTATATATTATTTGATACTTTGTTGGACTGTGGGTTGTTTGGTAACTTAGTAGAATGAGCCAAGTAATCTAGAAGTTTTTGTGCAGCAAAGTCATAAATTCATGGTACAAAAATATGCAACCTTAATTTGTGTTCAGAGTACACTCCTGTTTATGTGGCTTGGAAATGACAGTGCTGTGTTTTATCTAGTATGAGATTATTATCTAGGCTGTCCAAACCAGTAAACTAAACTATTGAAAAAAAAACTCAGTTAGCCCATTCAAATATTTATCAAGCCTTCCCTCAACCTCCTTTACATTTACAATGCTTTCACCACATCAGAAGGCAACCCATTCCATTGGCCAACTACTCTGTTAGAAAAATATGACTATCTTAGCTGAAGATGACTCCTACCCATCTAAAATTAATGTATGTGTTCCCTAGTTCTACCATTCCCATCATTAAATATTTTCTTGTATTTATTGTAATTATAATGTATTATATATATTTTCTCAATTCACCAAATGATCTAAATCATTTTGCAAAGCAGCAGCATATTCCTAATAGCCAACAACACCCAAGATCTCGGGATCATCAGCATGTTTAAGTAATTTATCGAACACTCCTTCAACTATGTCATTGATGTAAATCCAGAGTAGCAAAGGTGCTGAGACTGAGCCCTGAGGTACCCCATTTGTGGCATTAATCCAGTTTGACTGAACTCCATTTATAACAACCCTCTGATTTCTTTCATCCAGACATTTTTCAACCCAAAGAGCAGACTTGTATCCCACATCTAGAGATCATTTTTTAATGAGCCTCTTATGTGGCACCTTATCAAAGGCTTTCTGAAATTACATCCATGCTCTTAGATTTTCCCCTAATCGAATCATATTGACTATTCAACAAAAATTTTAAACTTTTATAAATGACTTTGCAAAGCATCTTTTACCAAACTTTTAAAAACTTTTCCCACAACTGGTGTAAAACTAATAGGCCTGTAATTACTGGGACAATTTTTATCACATTCCTGGAAAAGAGGAGTAACATTAGCCAACTTTCATTTATTCTGGCACCTAGGATGTTCAAAAAATATTAACAATTCTTAGCTCTTTCAAAATCCTTGGGGAAATATTATTTAGCTTAGGAGCCTTATCATTCTTTAAATTTTTTTTTTTACCAAGCTCAGAATTATTTTTCATTTCTGATGCTTTCCTTTAATTTTATCTCTCATACCTTTCATGAACAAACCTGTTTTTTTTTGGTTTTTTTTATAAGTAGAAATCCAATTTTTTCTATAAGGAACAAGTCTGTCTAGAATATTTAAAAATTTAATTAAAAAATTTTTCCATATTTGATCAGTGTCTCCATTTAATACAGTTGCTCAATTCACAGCAGATAATTCTTGTTGCATCCCGTCAAATTTTTTATATTTTGAAACTTGTAACCAAAATCTCATTATTCCTGATCTTCATATGCTTTAAAACAATTGACCTAATATTGTAGTGATTATTTGCACACAGTTGTTCCACAATTTTTACCTTCTCGGACATTTCTATATTAGAAGTTAATAGTAAATGTCAAATAATGTTGTTCCTAGTAGGTTTCCTGACCAATTGATGATGAAAATCATCCTGAACAGTTTTTAAAAAAACCTGTCACCATCATCTGACTTTAACATTTCCCAGTTTACATGACTAAAATTAAAATCCCACATAATTATGACCTCATTAACAATTGGGCCCAGCATGTCCAGGTGGTTAGGGCGCTCAACTCGCAATCCGAGGGTCGTGGGTTCGAATCCCCGTCACACCAAACATGCTCGCCCTTTCAGCCGTGGGGGCGTTATAATGTGACGGTCAATCCCACTATTCTTTGGTAAAAGAGTAGCCCAAGAGTTGGCGGTGGGTAGTGATGACTAGCTGCCTTCCCTCTAGTCTTACACTGCTAAATTAGGGATGGCTAGCGCAGATAGCCCTCGTGTAGCTTTGCGCGAAATTCAAAAACAAACAAATCATTAACATTTGAAATCTTAATCTTTTTGTGGAGTTTCTCATTGTATTTGTTGTTAATATCATCAATTGTAACAGGATGTAACTCATATTTTGCATAAAAAAAAACCACTTCTCCCTCTTTCTCTTTAGTACTATCTCTATTTATTAACCTATAACCTTGTATTTCAAAGAAATTCCTTTCATCAAAGTTTCAGCTATTCCCATTTTTACAAAATCCTCCATTTTGACCAGTACTCTGAAGTCATCCATTTTATTTCTTATACGTCTAGCATTAAAATAGTAGAAATCTAGTCTACCATCAGAACTCTTTCTGTAAAAACAACCTTTTTCATTGTGCATGAAATTTCTGTGAATTTCCATGAATATTTTGTATTTGATTGTTAGTGACATATAGTAAGTTTTCTTTTCAATATTTTTTGTCATTCATAGATGTTTGGTATTTTTATTTAGGTTTTCATATTTTTGAATGTTTGCAGGTGTTTGTTTTTTTCACAACAGCATAATTTTTTCACTGTTTGTCTATTGAATTTTTTTCACTAGTTCTTTGTTTAATGTTTGTTTTTTATTCCTTATATTTTTATTTTATTGCATGTTTTTTTACTTAACACTCAAATAATGTAGCCTTTATTTTAGGTATCTCAGTTTATTCTGTTTTTGACATTGATTTGTTTAAGTTGTATTTATTTTTTACAATTGTTTTTGAGTAGTACAATTGATATGGAACTCTTCTACGTTAACAGTGAAAAATAAATTATTGGTGCAAGAGTTAACTATTTTACTATTGTAGTTTTGTTTCTAGTACAGTAACAAAACCACAAAAGTAAAATAGCATAAAGGAATATTTCAGTTGAAATAGTTAACTCTTGCACTAAAAATTTTTTTACTAAATCACATTTTCTACTTCTCATTAAAACAAGAATACAGTAATTTAAAACGAGCTAAGATACATGTGTGTGTGTATTAATTGTCAAGATAGGTGTGTGTGTGTGTGTGTATTAATTGTCAAGATAGATGTGTATGTTAGTTGTTAAGATTGGTGGGTGGGTGTGTTAAGTGTCAAGACAGGTGTGTGTATGTGTTAATAGTCAAGACAAGTGTGTTTGTGTTAATTGTCCAGAGGTTTGTGTGTTAATTGTCAAGAAGGTGTTTGTGTTGACTGTCAAGATAGGTGTTTGTGTTAGTTGTCAAGAAGGTGTTTGTGTTGGTTGTCAAGATAGGTGTTTGTGTTGGTTGTCAAGATAGGTGTTTATGTTGGCTGTCAAGATAGGTGTTTGTATTTTTTCAATATAACCTACATCATTCTTCATAATGCAGATTTCAGTAATCTTGTAAAACAGAAATCTTGTTAGATGTACTACAAGTAACAAGTTTTAGGACTGGTTACATGGAAGCTTCTGCCTTAACCACCATACTTAGTTACACACTTACAACTTTATGGGTGGCTTTTAATGTTCATATAATAAAGTAACTTATACCCAATTTTTAATGAATTAGATGTAATTAATGTAGGCCCATTTCATGCAGTTAAAGTTGCATAAACCTCGACTCGAGAAAGTCATTATGCTGATGATTTTCAGTCTCTGGAAATTTTCAATTCTGTCTTATTGTTATGAAGTTTTGTAGGATTCTTCAGTGTAGAAGGCCCTCCAAAATATGCCAGAACTACTACATAAAAGTTTGCACTTTTTATCCTCCATTAAGTCAAAGAATGTCTGTGCCTTGTCAGAAGACAAATAATGCTAAATTTTAAAATGTAAAGTGTTTTTGAACATTTCCTCTCCCAGATTTGTGTGATTACAGTATTTTACTATTTTTGGCACTCTCCTTTTGAAATCTAAAATTTTACCCAGAAAGGGCTATCACTAGAAATCAACATAGAGCTAGGTTTGTGGGTACAAAATTAAGTAACTATTTAATGCTAGCATAATGTGTTTCACAAATTATGAATGAAAATAGTTCTATAGCATTCTTAGTTTATAACAATTACATGGTTTTTAATTCTGTAATGGGTTACTGCTGATAACAATACACTTGTTTCAGAACAATTATTGTAAATGAAATTACAAAGAACTATTGTTGACTGTTACACTTACTTTATAATCTCAACTATCATTACTTTTACTCACTAGGTCATAACCATGTTTTATAAACCCATCTTCCAGTGTTTATTGTTACTTACTAGAACGTAACTATGTTTTATAAACCCATCTTCCAGTCTTTATTGTTACTTACTAGAACGTAACTATGTTTTATAATCTCAACTACCAGTGTTTATTGTGTTGTTCACTAGAACATATCTATGTTTTATAATCTCAACTACCAGTGTTTATTCTGTTGTTTACTAAACACACAACTATGTTTTATAAACCCAACTACCACTGTTTATTCTGTTGTTCACTAGAACGTAACTATGTTTTTAAACCCATCTTCCAGTGTTTATTCTGTTGTTCACTAGAATGTATCTATGTTTTATAATCTCAACTACCAGTGTTTATTCTGTTGTTCACTAGAATGTATCTATGTTTTATAATCTCAACTACCAGTGTTTATTGTGTTGTTCACTAGAACATATCTATGTTTTATAATCTCAACTACCAGTGTTTATTCTGTTGTTTACTAAACACACAACTATGTTTTGTAAACCCAACTACCAGTGTTTATTCTGTTGTTCACTAGAACATAACCATGTTTTATAAACCCAACTACCAGTGTTTATTCTGTTGTTCACTAGAACATATCTATGTTTTGTAATCTCAACTACCAGTGTTTATTCTGTTGTTCACTAGAACATATCTATGTTTTATAATCTCAACTACCAGTGTTTATTCTGTTGTTCACTAGAACATAACTATGTTTTATAATCTCAACTACCAGTGTTTATTCTGTTGTTCACTAGAACATATCTATGTTTTATAATCTCAACTACCAGTGTTTATTTTGTTGTTTACTAGAACATATCTATGTTTTATGAACCCAACTACCAGTGTTTATTCTGTTGTTCACTAGAATGTATCTATGTTTTGTAATCTCAACTACCAGTGTTTATTCTGTTGTTCACTAGAATGTATCTATGTTTTGTAATCTCAACTACCAGTGTTTATTCTGTTGTTCACTAGAACATATCTATGTTTTGTAATCTCAACTACCAGTGTTTATTCTGTTGTTCACTAGAACATATCTATGTTTTGTAATCTCAACTACCAGTGTTTATTCTGTTGTTCACTAGAACATATCTATGTTTTGTAATCTCAACTAACAGTGTTTATTTTGTTGTTTACTAGAACATGTCTATGTTTTATGAACCCAACTACCAGTGTTTATTCTGTTGCTCACTAGAACATAACTATGAGTTCTTGTGATGAGCTTTGTATTTTTGTATTTCTAAATTTTTCTAAGTTGTCAGTCTTTTTTTTGTTTACATTAACCTATTGTTAATGATGACTTGATTTGTTATTATGTATTAATCATTTAAATCTCTTTGAACTTCCAATACAAAATGGATTAGAAGTTCAAAGTTTATAAAACGTTAGTGTATTAAGTTGTTGTGTGCTAGCGGCTACAAGTATTGGTTGAGTCTTAAATATTACAGCAAAATATAGAAAAATGAAGTCAAACATGTCCTATAGAATGTAATTAAGTTAGGTAATTTCTTTACAGACTTCTAAAAGACGTAATAATGGAAGAAGCAAACATGGCCGTGGGCACGTGAAGCCTGTGAGGTGTACTAACTGTGCTCGATGTGTCCCGAAAGACAAGGCTATTAAGAAATTTGTAATCAGAAACATAGTTGAAGCTGCAGCAGTCAGGGATATTACTGATGCTAGTGTCTACGATAGTAAGTTTATTCTTAGTAAACCATCCTATTACTCATCATAACAAAAAGTATTACATGTTTAAATGCAGACTGGAGATTAGATACTATTATGGCCACAGAATCTCTAAGAAAAACTTTATTAATACTCAACTGTTTACTGTTGTTACAGAAAAGAACATAGTAATACAGTAGAATATACCTACACAAGATGATGGAATGTCATATAATAACATTCGAAAGGGAAAAGACATTAGGACATATATATATTAGGAGGTACATATATATAAAAAATATATTGAGATTTTGGGTAAGAATAAAGCTTAGTGAAATGTTTGTTTCATACCAACATACGATATAAAAATTTCATATTAATGCACTTGTCTAAATATTAATAAATTTAATTGAAAGGACAAAATTAAATAAGAAAATTACCTTGTACTAAAATCAGCATACAAGATAATAATTAGTGGTGAAAATTAAGTAGGCAAAACTATGAAAAAAACATTTGAAATTGTTGCAGTAAAGTAAAACAAAACAGAGGAACCAGTTAGAGCTAATATCTATTGTATTATTTTTTATTTCTCATATGTGTTAACTATGTAAGTAAACAAATGCTTATAGCAATTACGCAATCCAATCTCTATGATGGTCCCCAGGCTTTTCTCCTTAATCCTCTATGTATGGGTGGGTTATATTCAAAATTTGATTAACATTTTTTATGACTGTATGTCAGTAAACTTGGCATTGAAATGTATTTTATAATTCAGAGTTTTATATTATCTAAGTTTTAGTTTCAAAAAGAAATACTTAAATACATTCTCAATCTTCACTTCTCTGTAATGTGACTTACCTCTGGTTTATCCTTTTTTGATCCCTTATGTGGCTTTCAGAGTATGCAATCAATTAGACCAGGGGTCTCCAAACTACGGCCCACGGGTCACATCTGGCCCACGACTTCATTTTATCTGGCCCGCCAACAGTTTATTAAAGTAATAATATAATTTTTTGATATTATAAAAACAAAAAATAAAATGTAATTTAGCAAAAGCCAATCTGATCATGTTTGCATTCCTACATAATTTTACCACGACCCCTCCCACCTGCGAAGCCTAAAAAGCTCTACCTCACAACCCTTGTCCAAAAAGGTTTGGAGACCCTTGAATTAGACAACAGAAATTATAGATATTTGTATGTGTGAATATAAAACCTGAACCTCCTACATTCTTGGTTTGCTGAGATATAAATAAGTTTGTTCAACTCACCAGTGAACTCCACCCACCTGTCATGGCTTTGAATGAATGTATCTAAACCATGTATCCTTATTTGGAGGACATGTTTTAACCAAAAGAAAGTGCAAACTTAAATGAACCGGCCCCTTTCGTTCATCAGCTTAGATTTGATGGTTACACTTCCAAGAAAAGCATCATATGTGTTGAACAGTTACTGCTCTGATCAGTAATGGAATTTTTTAACCTATTTGTTGCTTAGGTAGAAAGTTAGATAAATTATAACAGTTTGTGACATTCTACTCCTAGAAGAGCCTGATATGTTTTTTGTGTTCTAATTTGCTTATGTAAAAAAGCTACATGAATTATACATTGGACAACCAACATAGTGAACAAAAAGTAGGGTCACAAAGTACGAAAAGGCCTCAAAGTGCGAAATCTATTGTTTTTATGTATATTTTTTATTATTATAAATCTTTTCACAAAAAATTAGAAACTTGTTAGGTTAGATAACAAAAATGAAACAAAATAATTTATCTATATCACTCACTTGTAGAAATAATGTGGTTTGAAGTTGTGATGTAACTTGATTCATTTTCTTACCCTTAATTTTTCCACTGAAGTTTCATTGCTTCTCAGGTACTGAGAGAGGGTTAGATTACAATAAAAGTAAATGAAAGTAGATGTGAAAAGGTTAGAAGATATAGCCATTAGATAAATAAATGTAATTACACAGGCCTGCAAATTTAAACTTCATAAAAGTTGTTTTGGTTGTAATAACGGATTTTCCATAATTTAGTTACATGGATTTCGAAAATAATATTCATTTTTTTCTATTGCATAAGGATTTTTTAAAAATCAGTAAGAAAAAAACACTTATTTGGATCAAATTTTTATTTCGTTTACCACAATGAACATTTTTTATTATTATGATTTTTTTTTGTTGCAAAATCTACATATTTTAGTCTCAAACTTAATCTTAAGTTGTTGTACCTGAAAATGTCTATCATATTAAGTGAAGCTTAGGTAAAAGATAATTCAGAAAAAGCTAAAAATAGGAAGATTAGTCTCTTGTGTGAATATAACTGATTAACAAATTCCACTAATTGTCCATCTCTAGTTGATGTGTTTAAAATCCAAACTACCTATCATTAGACTCTAAGATTGGTTTTGTATTGTTTTCACAGTGTGGATTGTTGTTAAACATTAGATTGATATGTTCTGATATATAATTTCTTACGATTTTGCAATTTGAGATTCCACTTTTGTACCAAAAAATACTTCTAATTACTATCACAATGGTAAATATCCTTTAAAAAAATGCAAGTTTTTTTCACACCCTCAGTGTAAGCTCCTAAAATACAATTTCTTTTTTCCATATTTTTTCCTCATACATTACTTTTCTTTACTTTTTTAGCCATGGCATAGCAGCTCATAGAATGGTTCTGAGTTGTTTTTTTTTTTTTTTCTAAGTGCAAACTTTTAGCTCATAGCTCTGTCATCTCTTGACCAATTTGAGATCTAATTACAGTTTTGGACTCAGGAGGTCAAACCCTTCCACTTGGTGTATTTGACTATGCACATGGTCTCATAGATTAATTTACTCTAATCCTGACTAAAAGAATTTCAATTTGAGGGTTGACTGGTAGAGATCCTGATAAGTAATAAAATTTAATCAGGTATATATATGCCCCATGATTGGTATTGCTGGCACACAAAAATATCTATGTACTGCTAAAACTCTTGAGATTGTGTGCTCGTCTATAATTAAAAACGACGCTCATTAACATCATACTTGTAGTAAAATGAGAAGAGAAACAGAATAAAACAAGTTTTGTTCAAATTGGGCTACAGGTTACTGAGTTAGCCCCGTCTTTCGGGTCACTTTTATGAAAATTTCTAGATGAATTTAGGTACGCTAGATGGCGCCACATATCAGTTTATCTGTATTCGTTTTCCACCTGATGAATCACTTTAAAATATCTTCTATACAACAATATATGCACAACAGAATTTAAATGATGAGATGAAAATGTGTTATAATGGT
>NW_013667129.1:253451-258189 GCF_000517525.1 Limulus polyphemus
TAAAAATCAAGTGGAGAACAACAACAAAAACTTTATAAATGAAAATGATTGTTTGTTTACGTATTTTCTCAGTCAAAAAAATCATTCACACCGCCGTTTGCACTCTTTACGAAACTTCTTCACTTTTTGAAAAATGAAATGGTCCTTCCTTTTACTCCTGATCAACAATCAAATATCTTTTCTTGAATTATGAATAACATGAATGGATTAAAATATTTAATTATTATCTCAAAATGAACCTTCATTTCGGTGTAATATTGAAATTAGCTGGAATTTTTCATAATCTCTGAATAGTGGTTGAACCAACGGGTCACAGTTGTTTAGTAGCTAATAAAAAGGAAAAAAAAAGGTGTCATAGATTAATTTACTCTAATCCTGCTTAAAAGCATTTCAAGTTCCATAGCTAATGAGGATTCCCTCTTGTTTCTTCTGCTTTTCCTTGTCAATATTTACTCCTTTTCCTTTTTTCTCCTCTACCATAACCCATAATTTAGAACTTTCAAACTTATTCCATAGTTTCTGGGCACTTATTTTGAAGATTACTTCAAAATGAATTATTAGTGACAATTTTACTAAAAGTTAATATTTTCTTCAGGTTCTTTGTCTGTGACTGTTGATCTGAGTAGCTTATATAATTTCCTGATGTTTGTCTTTTGTTGTTTCAGTGAATGTTTTACCCAAGATGTTCCAGATACTTACTAATGTTACCAGTTTTAAGCTTAAGCTATTTTAACCCTTACTATTTACTATATTGTTTATTCAGTTTATGCTCAAATAGCCATTTCAAAGAGATGTAGTGTTTTTTTATCATAGGTTTAAAGTTTTATATTTCAACTAACAGATGCCAGTTGAAACAATTTAAAGGTAATTTTCCTACAAATAATGATGAATAAATATTAAATGTGCAGCCAACCCATTCCCTTGGATCATTGCATATATACAATCTGATTGTCTGGTGGACCATTTACAACCATCTTTTGTCATTCCATGTATTATTTTCCATAAGGAAAATTGCATGGTGTTTGTTTTAAAGCAAAGTAGACTGACTGCAATGCATTCAGCACAATAAAGTGCTCAGGTTTGCTAAGTAGCAGTGGGTATTTTTGTCCACTGGATGCATCTGTTCATTGTCATTTTACTGGGTGCAAGAAAAGACAAACTACCAAAGTGAGTGTTTTTTGACAGTTGTTATTTCTATAAAAAGAGTCGAAGGGGAGGTATTCAATTTAAATCAGTTTATTTGACATAGTACAATAAAGTCATGCATCTGTATAACACTTAGAGGAAAAATTATATTCAAACCAAACAACAACAAATAGTAAAACACTTTCCTCTTTTTATGAGATTTTCTGTTTATGCTCCTATCTTTGTAATATTTCTTTAAATCAGTCAATGGAGAAAGTTTTTGTGTGTGTGTGTGAAATTTCCTCACAAAAAGAAACATTTTTGTTCTTAATTTTTTTTTAGGGGTTGACCATTCAGGAAATACAAAGAGTGACAGATTGATTTTGATACATAATTTTAGGAATTCCCAAAAAAATGAATAGTTTTCCTGTAATGTACTCTTGAAAAGAAGCGTTTGATATATAATTTTTTCCCATGACTAATTAATTGTTCAGGAGATACAGAGCATGACACAGACAGACGTATGCCTATTATATGTAAATAGAGATATGTTTACTCTTAACTTGATGATCAACTCATGCTTTAGAGTTGTACCATTTTTGTTTTTCTGCATATGTGAGAATTTTATGTAGTTTGAGATTATTTATCAAATGCCTTCATCTTTGTTCCAAAATTAACCTGTGAGATCACATAATACTGAACTCTGTCATAGTTTACCCAAACTCTTTAGCTTGAGGACCACACAAGAGACACACCTACCAGGCTGAGGACCCCTCACCTAATAGCTTAATATAAATTTTAGTTAATAGTTATTTTGTGGTACTGCCATTGTAGATAGTCTTTGATAAAAATATCACAAGCATAAATAATTTTGTGTGATTATATTTATTGCAAAAGGTTAAATAATCACTGTTCAGTGACGGGAAGTTTTAAAGAATATTTCATCATCTGCTGAGACTGTCTTGCAGACCCAGTAGAACATTTTATCAAACAATGTTGTCCTTTGTTTGTCATTAGTATGGGTTAATTTTACAGCTGTTACTGATCCACCTGTTTATATTGAGCCAGCCATCTTTGTTCATGGACCCTTCTTTAAGGTTCCAAAACCCAAATTCTGATGGTTAAACTGTGGAAGAATCTACTTTTTCAATTCTGCTTTCTGTTCCTGCAACACAACAGTTTTGGGATCACATGGCTGACTCTGGAAGAGTCAGTCAATGTCTGTTTTTGAGTTTACTTATGTAACTTGACTTTGAGTATGCTGGTTTAAGTTTCCAAGTTACATCTTCTCCTACTTTGTTTTATCCATCTAGAAGCATGTATCAGTTGTGACTTGACCTTGAGTATGTTGGTTAAGTTACCAAGTTACATCTTAACTTACCTTGTTTCATCCATCTAGAAGCATGTATCATTTGTGACTTGACCTAGAATGTGCTGGCTTACCAAGTTACATCTTCACCTACTTCGTTTTATTCATCTAGAAGCATGTATCATTTGTGACTTGTCCTTGAGTATGCTGGTTTAAGTTTCCAAGTTACATCTTCACCTTCTTTGTTTTATCCATCTAGAAGCATGTATCATTTGTGACTTGACCTTGAGTGTGCTGGTTTAAGTTTCCAAATTACATCTTCACCTACTTTGTTTTATCCATCTAGAAGCATGTATAAGTTGTGACTTGACCTTGAGTGTACTTGTTGATAAGTTTTTCAAGTTGCACTCTCACTATCTAGAGGTTCACCATTTTACATCATTTTTCATCTTATGATGTGGATGGCAGTTTAATGTTTTTGTTTTTCAGCTTATGCACTACCAAAGCTCTACGCTAAGCTTCATTACTGTGTGTCTTGTGCTATTCACTCAAAAATTGTGAGAAACAGGTCTCGAGAGGCTCGCAAAGATCGCACCCCACCTCCAAGATTTAGACCACCTCTTGGGGTGAGTATTGAATAAAGAATGACTTTTCATTTTTGTTTGTGTAAACTTATTAAAAGCAAGTTTTTCTAACCATAACTGACTTAATACATCTGGACGTGTGTAACGTATAGTACACACAATGTTGTAATCACGTCATAACTTTAGATAGCTAGCATTTCTTTGTTGTTTTATTATTTCATGAAATGTGTATAAGGTAATGAAATTTGAAGGTACAGTAACTGAAGTGTAATTATTAATGTTTTATTTTTACTGTTTTGAATGCATACTAAAATGTTTGAATATAATCTTTGGATTCTAAATTTTTTTTTCACCCTCCTTAGGATATGGGTGCTCGTCCAGCTGCTCCCCGTGTTACTGTCAAATAAAGCAGTTACGCTGTAATGAATATTTCCTTCTGAAATAAAAGAAATATTATCATTGATTTTGTTTGTTTTTTGAATCATTGAAAATTCATTAAAACAATTCAAATTACAGATATTTTTGATGAATTAAAAACAGTTCATGCACTTTGAAAAAAAGATAATTCTGAAAACGAATGTTTTTAATTATAAAGAGACTTCAAAAATGCTGGAACTTTTTAGATCTTTTTTTTTGTTTGTTTAACTTATAATAATCACTTCGTTATGATCCAGACTATGGTGCTACTTCAGAATGGTTTAACCATTAACAGTGGTTTAACAATAGTGAGAGATGCTTCTGAGAATTCAACAACAGTTTTCAGATTCCACACATTTCTGATAAACTTGCTGAAGGAACAATGAAAATCACATACATTATCAGCTTTCATATGTATTCTAAGGTTCGTTATATTGTTGTTTTATGGGCATGCAATTTGTCAACTTTATTGTTCAGAGCACATTTGTTCAACATAAGTAGTAGTAATAAATTTAAGTTCACTTGGGAAAACTTTTGTCGTTACGTGTGATAACTGAATATTAAGTGTGTACATAGTTGGTGCATAACAGCTAAATTGGGTAATGGCTAACAGAAATACTTCAGGGGTTTAATAATCAAAAATAAGAGTTTAAAATTGAGATTCTATCAACTAGAGAGAGTAGAAGTAAAAAAGCTGATGAATTCACTAGTTCTGTCTTTGGATTATATTCAGAAAATCAAGAAAGTTTAGCAAACTATCGAATTCCTCGATTGTCTAAAAGTTGTCAAACCTCAAACAAAACTTCTGGTGTAAAAAATGTCAAACCTCAAACAAATCCTCATTGTCTAAAAATCTGTCAGATCAAAACCAAAATCTCGGTTTCTGAAAGTTGTCAGACCTTTACCAAAACTTTAATTGTCTAAAAGTTATCAGACCTCAACCAAAATTCAGCTACTACTCGATTTGATGTAATGCTTTGCTCAACTCATACACATAAATGAATTTTATAAAGGTAAACTTTGAAAAATGGAATATTAGAATAAATTCCGTTCTTTTATAATCTAACGTATTCCAAAAGCTGTTAGTCTACTTCAGTTTATTTTCACACTAAAGGTCTGTATTCAAATAGAAGCTGAGGAGATTCATCTTTGTGATAAGGTAAAAAAGGTGTATAGGAAAACAGATAAAACAAAGTAAATAAATTCGATGACGAGGAACCCACTTTGAGACTAATAATGGCTGGAGACGGCTTAAATGGGTAATGAAGAAAAACTTTATATAAGTTTAACATGACAGCAAATG
>NW_013667129.1:258245-264986 GCF_000517525.1 Limulus polyphemus
GAAAAACTTTAATAAAGTTTTTCTTCATTACCCATTTAAGCCGTCTCCAGCCATTAAAAGCAAATAAATGAATGGTGGTCTATTTGATCCTGACATGGGCTAGTGGTTAACATGCTTGGTTTTTAATCTGTGGGTCATGGATTTAAATCCCATCACTTTTCTATTTATCTGTGGGGTTTCACTGGTAGAAAAGAGTTGGTGGTGTTGAACTGCTGTATTCCCTCTAGATTATCTCCTCTAAATTAGGGACAGATAGTCCTTGAGTAGCTTTGGGAGAAATTTATTTCTTGCCTTTATCCAGGGTTACTGATAAGGGGTGGATTTCCTGAAACTGGTATGTCTCTGTGGCTAGTGGTAAATTGAATGATACATTGGGCTTCACATTTATTTTTAATATTTTAAAATGGTTTGTTGACTGAATAATGTGTAAGAATAAATTTGTAGCATTAATACTACATATTCTTGAAATTCTTATTTAAATATAGGATTATTATAAGGTGATTTGATATGCTTGGTAAATAACACTATTAGGATTCAAGTGCCAATTTAGAGTTTGGTGGTGTATTACAAACTCTAGATTAGGCTTAGCAGATGTAACTCAACTTTTGCCACAACTTAGTTTATTGGTAAGTTATAAAACAAGCTACATATATTGTATTACTACATATCTACAGAATATTTATATTCCATTTCTTATTTTAAAGATAAACTTAATTACTTTAGTGAAAAGATAAGGTAGTGATAAAATAATTCAATATATTTAACTCTATGTTAGGCTTAATAGTGTTGTCAATAGGCTATTGTATATAGTGTTGATTACTTATTCCTAGGCTACTATGGTTAACAACATTCTAGGTGTTAAGCATTCAGAGTTTGAAAGGTGTAAGGAGTAGGTTTTTTGGTAACTTAGGATTGGCATGTGCTTTAAGGAAGCTAGTAATGAAGATGTGCAGTTTGTATGTAGAGTTACAGGTTGGAGGAGAAATTTGAAGCTATCCTAAATAGAGTAGATGTGATAAAGTGAAAGTTGTAAATGGCAGCAGGATTTCATGAGGAACTTAAGCTTTGGGACAATTAAATTAATGTGAGGTACTGGTCAAATGTGGAAAATTTGAAAAATAAGTTGAATATTGAAGAAAGGCACCATCTTTATTGAAGAAAAAAAGGGGTGGCTGCAAATAATAAACAAGGGTGGCGAATAAAAGAGTATAAAGGAAAAGATCATAGAAAAGTATTATAAATTTAAGAAGTTTAAATTGCTATGATAGGAGATTTAGAGAATTATAGAAGCTCAAGAGAACTGATTAAATGTGAAATTAAGAAATCGAAAAAAATTATGAAGAAAGGTTGGCTGGAAATGTAAAGATTAATAGTGAGGATTCCTTTAAATACATTAAGGATGGGCAAATTTTATATTTGGAGTAGATTCTTTGAGGGATGATTATGAGATGGCTGTGTTATTAAATTCTCCTTTTTTCTTCAGTTTTTTACTAATGAAGATTTAAACATTATTTCTCATTCTGAAACACTTGGTAGATGGAAACAAAATTGAACAGAATGATTATGTTAATTCTGAGCTTATTAAAAAAAATTGGAAAGTCTAAAGAATGATAAAGCTTTGGCCAGAAAATATTTCCCCAAGGGCTTTGAAAGAGGTTAAGGATTGGGTAAACGAGTCACTTGCACTATTTTTATTATTATTATTATAAGTCCTTGAATAGTGGGCAGGTGCCAGAAGATTGGTAGTTTGCTAATATTACTCCGTATTTCAAGGGAAGTGATAAAAATTGTCTCAGTAATTATAAACCTATTAGCCTTACATCAGTGGTGGGAAAGTCTGATAAACACTGCTTTCCAAAGCCATTTATCAAAGTTTAAATTTTGTTAGTCAGTGTAGTCTTGCTTGTCTAATTTACTGACAATATTTGAAGAGGTTACTGCTTATGTATTGAAGATATGGGATTGATTTGTGGTATCTGGATTTCCAGAAAGCATTTAACTATTATGGTAACACCTGGGTTGTCATAGGTGGACAGGATAAAAATCTCAGAAATTGTTTTCTTTAAAAAAAAAAAAAGAGTTAGAGGGAATTTTACTGAGATGTTTAAGATTGTTAAGGGAATTGAGTTGATGCATAATATTTTTTTGTACATAATGGAGCGAAAAGTGGGATTAGAGGATACAAAATGGCAGTGTAGGAGTCATCTTCAGCTAAGACAGCGTTATTTTTCTTACAGGGTGGTTAGTCTTTGAAGTGGGTTGCCTTTAGAAGTGGTGGATGTGGTTAATTTAAGGGAGTTGAAGGGAAAGCTTGATAAATATTTGAAAGATAAGGGCTGACTGGGGTGTTTTATTTTAAAGTTTAGTGAATGTACATAGTTCTAATGAAAGAAAAGAATTATGAGCGATAAACGGAAATGTTTCACTTAACTACGGAATCCATTTCAGGGATGCTCACAGTTTTCCATTTAACCAGATTTGTTCAATCAGTTGTTATCAAAGGTTAAAAAAGGGGGACCATATATTGGGAATTAATTCGAATGCAATAATGTCTTCACTTTATTTTGTAGCCAATAGGAGAAAAGGCCTTCTTTGAATACACAGGTTTTTACTCTCGTGTTTTGAAACTTGCACCGTTCTAGCAATACAAAACACTGTGATACGTGAAATCAGCGGAATTGTGTTTAAGTATATTATTACTTAACTATGTGAATTATTACCAACTTCCCAAAGAATATTTTAAACGAGTTCAATTATTCGTAAATAAGTTGATTATTACTACTAATAAATAGACACTATATTACGTGTGTAAGAAATGTATTAAAAATAAACGACCGAAAAACGTATAATATCAGTCAAAAATTTGCTTTTCTATAACTAAGGTACACAGTGGTTTCTTTCAATGCAGCAATACTTGAGGTATATTTAGTAGCGGAAAATAACACCTGAACTATACTTGATATGTCGTAAAAATATCGAGTGTAGTGGTTCTTAATTTTATTTATTTATTTTTTGCTGGACACCTTTACGAATTCAAGACACTTTTGCCAACCCCCTGTAGTCAGGTCTATATACGAGACTGGTCTTACAGTGTATAAAAAAAAACAGCACTGCCAAAAATAAGTATGCATGTATGAAGTTTTCAAATAAATTGTTTTCATTTATTCGAACATAGGTTTTTGAAATAAATATGAAACCCTATTTTTTGCCATCTCCGATTTATTTAGGATGTGTACCGGCTTCTTATGAACCACAGTTCTAGAGTATAAAATTTTATAAGCATTAAAGTTTTTTAGAAAACCAAAATACTATTGCACGTGAACTGTTTAGGAGAACAAAGATTTACTTTGGTTTATTTGTTATGTTGATATAATTGTGACAGAAAAAAACCCGCTCACTATGTTAATTAAACACAACTTGAGACGTGTTGGATCCATTTGTAATTTCTTGAGGAAACTATAATTTTTACTGTGACGAGTAAGCTAATCTTATCAGAAGCTTTAGGAAGAAAAGTATGTCCTCGAATTATAAGTAACAGCGGATCAAACTTTAGGATTACTTAGTATCCTAATATATGTTTATGTTGAGAGAAGTCAAATTTCGCTTTTACAAGCCCCTTAATGTATATTCGTAAAACACATCATTTTAATGTTACAGAATGTCATGCCGTATTTGAAATTATCTTGTATATCTCCTTGCTGGCACGAAGTACATTTCTAAAAATATTTGCGTTTTAAAATATTTCCTCATAATTCTCATTTTACCTTTTATAATTTATTTTCGTTTCGCTTGTAGTTGTATAGTTCTTACAATAGTGTGATTATCTTATGTGGTATTCTAATGCTCCATCTGTCGGATTATCAAAGCATTTTTTAAACGTACTTGTGAGCATTTGAAAGTTTATTAAGCATAACAAACAAACATGTAGTTTGCTTTCGTGTAAGTTGTATTTACTTAAAGCTTATTACTTATTCTATAATTTGAATATAATGAATTGTATTAGCCTTTTTTGTCTAACAAGAAATACAAATTATCAATATTATACATGATTTAATTTCTTCATAATTACGTGGAATAATGAACAAATTATTAAACTTTTATTTCAAAGGTTCTTAAATGTTTATTTCTTAAGACTCCATGTTGTTGAACAAACCTCAACAATTAAACTGTAACCAGCTACTACTGAATTCTATAATCATTCCATAACCTTTTTGATCTGATCAGAGGCGTCGGAATAAATTTGAAATGAGGAGGGGGATACACTTTATTTGATATGTTAATCGTGATCATTGAATTCAAAGTTGAAACAGCGAGTTCCACTGATAATCATAAACAAGTATCTATTTCCTAGCCAAAGTAACACTTCGATACAGGGTCAAAATTTTGGGAGCCACGTGCTACCAGTTTCCATACAGTTCCGCCATTAATGAGTCCGATTGCCTTTTAAGAAGTCAGTACACGTCTAACCAAAATGTTACTCTCTCACTGGAGATTGATTAAGAGATGTTTCAACTGTTATATACACAGAACTATGGAATTTATTTCAACTCTTTACGCTGTCCTACATCAACAATTTCGAGCATTCAAAATATTTAGCGACATCTTGCACAATTGAAGCGTTTAAATTCTTGTTGGACCAAATATATCATTTTGTTTTAGTAGATTTACACGTTCATTATTTGGAATACTAAAATTTGAGCTAACTATTAAAATTGCACTTATAACAGTACAAAAATTAGCTCTGAAAACAGTTACAAAGAAAAATATGAACGAGAAATCTTTCGCCACAAAGAGCCGCCTCCAGACGGCATTGCAAGCGGTCTGGTGTGTTGTAGGTTATAAGACAGCTAGACTGTAGGCCGCTTAGCAACCACATGCATCATTTTTGTCGTCGCTATGCTTGCGCTGAGTTAGGAAACGCGAGGAACGTCGTATTGATTAGTAACACAGCATGGCGGTTGCCCAGATACATGCACCGGGATCTGTTGAAAGGATTTTTACGACTGAGAGAATAGAAGTATAGACTGCTCTAAATAACTGCAACAATGAAATCAAAAACAGCTATTATATCGGTGTGTTACCCGATAAGGTAAAGAATCAGTCAAAAATATTTCAAGTATTTGAAGGGAATCATTACCCGCTCTTTCCTCCTCTTCTTCGTAGTTATTATAATATCAAGAATTCTGGTGCTAACACAGGTGCAGTGGAACAGAAATAATTTACGAGAAAATTTTTCAAAAAGGTCTTTTCGTGTGCCCAAATAATTTGTTCGAAACAATGTTTATAATGAAATGTGTTTCCCGGACTAAACAATGAAGTTGATGAAAAATTGAAGATTATCAAAGAAGGGACAGAATCTCAAAGCGGGTTATTGGCCTAACTTCAGTTCTTCATATAAAGGTATATACATTTCTCGGTTAATAGTTAAAGTTGTTAAAAATTTATTTATAAGTGAGGGCATATTGTATTAAGCAAACCTCTATTTCAAGTAACAATTAAGACAAAGTTCATTTGAATAAAAAATTGTAAAGTGAAAACAAACGTGTATTTATGTGTATGACTTTTCTATTCCTTACTTTTTAAATGAAAGTATAATTTATCATAAAGTATTACTTCACTAACTTGTGATAATCTTTGTAAAGATATATTATTAGTCTTCTTAATATATAATATATTAAAAAATATACAGGTGAACAACAACCCACGTGACTCAATCTGTTATTTAAGTACTGCTTAAAGTACTTTTTGGGGTATGCTTTAACTTGAACTCGTATATTTGAACATCAACCCACGTGACTTGAGCATTGTTCGATAAATGATTTCACGGTGCTTTGACATAGTTCTATATGTATAAAAAAATAAACCCACGCGACTTAATCTGTTCTTAAGCATAGGTTTATTTACGAGATCGTAGGTGAACCAGTCAGTCTTCTTTTGTTAAATAATAATAATAAATCTAGACTAATTTTCTAGCATCTGTCTAGTTTTTTATTAATAATTGTTGAATGAATCAGGAAAAATAAGTGAAAAATGACGTGAAAAGAAGTTCTTATTTGGTACTGGTTTCACTGTAGAGGACGCTTCGAATTACTTGGAGTTATATCTGTTGGTTGTTTTAATGATTTACGCTAGAAGTTCGAAACAGCCTTCTCAAAGGACCACACTGAAAACTGCTGTGTTTCAGTATGATTTATTTGAATACTTGTTACACGTTTTGAAGACTTGCAATATATGATATACAATGTTTGTTTGTTTTGATTTTTAAATTCAGAATGCATTTACTTCTTCACATACTTTGAATACCTGGTTTCGGATAAATAAATCAATAAAAGGTATACGGAGATGCCCTTTATCGCTGTAATTATGTGTACTATATTGCTATTAACAATTAAACTCTTTTTTTTCTTCTTCTTTTATTCTGTAATTTGATGGCTTTATTCTCCAATAATTTTGCTACAAAACTACTTTCTGAGAGTTTGAATGTAAGTTTTCCACTTACTTTGCAAAAGCTGCCTTCAAATTCAATCGGTTATATAGAGTATCACATATATCTGTGGTTACGTGCGTTTTTGTTCTTGTGCTTTATTTTCTGGTTATTTTGACGCTTTCAATTTTATGCTTCAATATTTTTGAAATTACTAAAAAACAACAACAACCTGAATTTGAATCACGTGGTCGAAAAAAATCTAGGAATCCATGCCATTACAAATAATGAGAAATATTTGTTTGTTTGTTCTGAAT
>NW_013667129.1:265650-267412 GCF_000517525.1 Limulus polyphemus
ACCCGCGACCCCCAGACTGCGAGTCGAGCGCACTAACCACCTGGAATATGTGATAGAATGATACAATGTGGTCGGAGTTGTTAATTTATGGGTAGTTGTTATAACTGCTGTAAGTATACGAAATGAATCATTTAAAACCCATGTTAAAAAAACCGACTATTAAGAAAATAAGAAGCTAACATGATCGCAATGTTGTTTTGTTCGTAAATGTTAAAGCGGTATAAAAGTTCGAGCGCTTCCGAAAAGTAGATTATTTTCTTATCTAAAAGAACTGTCCACTCTTCGAAAGAGCTTCAGCTTCTTCGTTTATTTCTATAATCATTATAAAACAGGTATTCTACCTTAATTCTCTTCATTATCTTGAATCATAAACCTAACTGGATGAATGCTAATATTCAAACATATTATTTGAAACATGTTATTGAGAGAAACTTTTGAAAGTAAAACATCATAAATCGTTATTTATTTATTTGCTAATTTCTTGTTTTGAATAAAACGTGAATTTTATTGAAGAAAATATGACGTAGAGGACTAATCTATTCTTTGATTCGCCACTCCCGTTGCAACAGACTAGTTTCGCCGAAATCACGGTCTATCAGTGCTGTTTGAAAGAGGGAAACAAATAGACAAAGTAGGCCTAATATAGTAGTGAAATCCAAGCAGTTTGTTTGGTTTAAATGTATAATCCTTTTCTCACCACTAGTAACTTAAGATACTTTAGGTGTTTGGATAACATGTGGCATACTGTCGCAACTAATTATTCATTATCATTCAACGGAAACTAACTGTTTATCTATTTATTTGTTAATCTCTTTTCTTAACTAAACGTGAATTTCAGAATTTGACGTAGAAGCCTAATCTATTCTTTGATTCGTTAATTACACTGCAATAGACTAGTTTCGCTGAATTCATTGGCTAGTAAAGGATTATGTATCTAAACCACACATTGTTATAAGACTTAATTCTCTCAAAAAATAGAAATAAAACCGGAAATAAAAATTACAGGGACGTAGTAAGACTTATAAGGGCTCTGGCTGAACATAGAAGAAGCCTCCCCCCCTCCCGATGTTTCACCCAAGATTTATCCTTCAGTATTTTATTTCACATAACCTATATTTAAACAGTTCTACCATACAGTTTCATCAAAATCCGAGTTTCCTTAATTTTTTTTCTGTGCAAAACAGTTGACCATATCTTTTGTATCCAAACGCCTAGCTCGTTTATTCTCTATTGACAGAATAGCAAGTCCACTCAAACCTGTTTCCTTACAACGCTAAAATCCGGGGTTCGATTCTCCGTGGTGGACAAAGCGCAGACAGCCTATTGTGTAGCTTTTCGCCAAAACAAAGAAACTTCTTAGTTAATTCTTGATTAATTTCAACTTGGAGAAAGAACACTCTTTTGTTGCTACCGTGACAGGAAGTGTAAGAAACAGCAAGCATGTTGCACACATGCATCTGAAAATGCTGTAGAAAATACATGGTTGTCTGCCATAAGTAACGTAGTAAATTCTTTCGCAGAGTTTAATTTGAAAGTTTAGATTTCAAACGTGCTCTTCAAGATAATTATCGTTCTGGTGGTGTTGCAGATAGATCTGTTTTGTAAGTCTGCATTGTAAAGCTCATCATATGATTCTGATAGTTTGGGATTTAAATCTTCTCTCAGCATCACTCAGTCACTGGTCAATACTCAACTCATTCAAATGTCTTTTTACTTGAGGATTTGTTTGTTTGTAATTAACCACAAAGCTACACAATGGGCT
>NW_013667129.1:267662-277255 GCF_000517525.1 Limulus polyphemus
TTCTAGCGTTGTAAGTCCGCAGACATACCGCTGTGCCACTGGGGGGGCTTACTTGAGGCACTCGCTTGGCTTGAAATTTTGTTCCAGTGGCCCATGTTGTCTCTATTTTGGTCGCCGTATCTTAAGTTAAATAGAAAATGCTTGTCAAAGACGTTATTTCATTACAAGAGTTATATAGCAATCCAGATGCAATCCGTGTGTTTTAATGGAGCAGTTTAGATACAGCGTCAATAAATTGCAATATTTTTGTTTCAATTACGATGAGAAACCCGACATTAAAAACCTACAGATTTTTTAGTAAGATTTAAGATTTATTATAGTTTTGAGCACATTTGTAAATCTATAATGCAAACCTAACAAACAATCATGAATTAAAGACCATATGGTGGGGTGGGACATAATGTTTGTAGTATTGTAGCAGGATTAGGTTCCACTAGTGCTGACAATAAAGTCCACATTCTAAGACTGTGTAAAAAACACACACACATATTTTTAGGAGCAAATCAAAAGTTTTTTAATTTCCAGTACAGACTGAACCGTCATTCAGCACAAAGTTTAGGTTGTGTGCTACACAGTTTTTGTTCTTATCACATGGTACTCACTCTAGTATTCTCACATGTACACTTCAATACTCACTATTCATATTCACACCACTATCATACCCTTGCCATTGAAGTCTTCCAAGATCAAAAACCTTGTTTGTTTGTTTTTTGCTCAGGAACTAAAAAATTCGTTGTCCAGTTTTCAAGTTGAGATGCAGATTGACTGCAAACTTTTTCAAATCCTAGAACTGGTCCATGTTGGTTTTCCACCGTCAGTAGGTCTTGCTTATTGTTACTTTCTTAGAATTTTGATGAACTGGTACATTTTGGAAGTATCAATGATAATTTAATAGAACTTAGCGTTATTTACATCATTTATTATGTTTTCCTGAACGTGATGTGCTAACATTTCAACAATTCAATTTTGTATTGTAAGGCTAAATAAGTAACAAAACCTTTAGGCTTCTTTGGTAATTCCTTCAACACAGGACCGTATTTACTTAAGAGTTCAATAACTGAGTATATTATATACCCACAATCCACTTGGTCTATTTCTTCCACGTAACTCCTGAAAGCCAGATTTGAAATAGTAAGAGCCGGAGGTATCTTAACAACACCGTCTATAACTTGACTTCGGTAATTAATCTCCTGCTGAATTTTCATCTACAGGGCCTCATTTAACGTTCTATGATTTGTTGAAAGTTTATATAT
The DNA here is from genome assembly GCF_000517525.1 of Limulus polyphemus. NCBI lineage: Eukaryota > Metazoa > Arthropoda > Merostomata > Xiphosura > Limulidae > Limulus > Limulus polyphemus. Next base: position 268,916 of record NW_013667129.1, read on the forward strand.
TTCTGGAACTCTGTTCAAGTGCTGTCAAACTTAATGATACTTTACAGGGCTTGCTTACAGTAACATTTATTTATAGTCGGTGACAAACACAACCAGACCCGTTGTAGATTTACACCAGCTTCAGACATTTTCTCATACAATCAAGCATTGAAAGTTCTTACTTTAAGGTATAGCTATATCATATGGAAAGTAATCTGCTGGTTGGCGTGGACCATGACTTAAAACAACACGCTTTTGGTCTACATTTAGAATCATGGATAAATTAACTTTATCAGACAGGTATTTGCTATTGACTAAATTAGTAAAACAGTTAATAATATCAAGTTTTTGACCATTGTGGGCGTAACCTCCTGGGTCAATAAGTGTTTAGATTTGATCTAAGCCTCTCATTGTCAACGCCATCATAATTTAAGACTGATGCAAATTCATTTTTTTAATGTTATTAGGCTTATTGTTGTTTTTATAAACCTCTCAATTTTCTTCTTTATAATCATATTTAAACATATTCTCGGCATTTCTAAACCTAGGCTCACGTCACCGTTATTGGTACCTGAGAAGTTAGGCCTAAGACTGTTCTCATTATCGTCCGTTTTCTCAGCACTCTTGAGAAACAAACTAATTTTCAGCAAACTGTGTCTGTGCAGTTCTACTTAATGTTCTCATTTCATTTTTGGGCACCATTAGAATTACTCCAATTTTCATATTCATTCAAATTAAAACCAAAACTACATCACCACAAGTATTATTAACAAACAACAAAGCCAAAAAACATGAAAACAGTATAACTCACTTAGCTTACCTATCTTCCGCCTTGAAAAGAATAACACATTTTGGCTGTGGGATGTGCACGGTCCACCAATTTTGCCAATTGTTTCAAACAAACATTTTCAATTGCAATTATTTATAGAATTTATTTATAAAGAATTTCTTATTTTTAAAGGAAAAAATACAATGTTTTTATTTTTCTCTCATTTTTGAGCGTTTGCTTCTATTTTTAATTTTTAGTTGTTTTTTAATTGTAATATTATTATAACTAACTTTAGGTTTCTTAACCCTTGAGGCTCGGACGCGGTTGCGCTCCCCATTGCTGCACCTTTGATTTTCTTCCAATGCCTCGAGAAATTTAGATTTACGGTATTGAAGATTTCGAATCATGTACTTTATCAAATGAGGCTGTCTGTCTGAATTTCAGTGTAACTCAAACGATATTACTTTTCCTTCGTCGTTTCTTTCATTTATCTGCATGAAAAGGCCTTCGTCCGCGTACTAATCTTCCAATGAAAACGATATTTGTGCAATGGACTCCAGTAAATAATTTCTTGTTTTGGCAACGTGACAAAACTCGAAGAAATGTAATTAACGCTTACCGAAAACACAAATCTGATATCATCATCATCATCATGATCGCTGTGAAATCGTATAGAAAAGGGTAGGAATATAGGAGTAAAATAACGGCCGTATTTCCGCTTCATGCAATGACCCGACAAATCACAAACCATAATGATAACAGACAATGCCGGACAATGTCTAATACTTCGTGTTCATGAGAAAACGTTTTTCTTCCGAAAACTCAGTGATGATCTAAAGAATTAATTGTTTCAATCTGTTTGAGTCGAATGTCATCTTTAGAATATAAATATTTAGTATTTTTGAGTCGAATGTCATGTGTAAAATGAAGCCATTTAATTGTTTTTAAAGAGTAAAATAATGTTTAAAGTTACAATTTTTCTATCTCTTAGATGTTTGTATTGTTTTTCAAAAGAGATTTGTTTGTTTGTAATTAAACACAAAGATGTACAATGGACTATCTGTACTCTGCCTACCTCATATATCGAAACCTGAATTTTAGAGTTGCAAGCCATGAGACTAACCGCTGAGTGACCAGGGGCTACAAGAGGGAATGCTGATGTCACGTGATGAGCGTGTCACCTAACTTATGCAATTGCTTTGCATTGGTGTGAAAAAATAAATGAATATACACAAGTTACGCTAAAGTAGCTGATTGATTAATGAGTCCTTACAGTGACGGATTGATTACTGAGTTAGCTATTTTGTTAATGTGTTTTTCTTTACTTCAGTGCTGTACATTTTTAGTTTGTATACCGAAGCATTACTTAAGATGCCAGAAGTACTGAAAATACGAGAAAATTAGCAAGTGAGTGCTTATCATTATTTGTGAAGTGAGGCCTATCGTTTGTTACATGAAACTGTGGAAGCGATTAGTCTTTGTATTATTGTTTTTATCAAATAATCCAAAACTATCTGCTTAACGAGTAAACCTGTTAAATCAACAATTTAACTATTTAATATTTTTTTATTCGAACTTACTTCTGCGTTTTATTATTATTATTTTTGAGATTATTTGTAGGAATATATTTCCAGTTCTGTAAACCCTTAGCAAGTTTTACATTTGTTTGGTGAATGCCGTACAACTCGTTCAGACGCAGATACGAAACAGCAGACTGCATGAAGAACCCGTGCGTGACCTATGTCGTTATTTTGATTTGTAATTATAGGTGCTGACAACGTGGATTTCTTCTTTACTTTTTCACATTTTATCTACGTGTATACTAGCAGCCAGTTATAGTGCTGTAGAACATGATAGATGTTGTAGTGTTGTATACTCAGAAACATATCATTTTAGTCCTTCGAGTTGATTAGAAAAGTGTGATCACTAGGACTAAAAAAGAAGATACCGTATTTTTCGGTGTATAAGACGCACTTTTTTACCCCAAAATTTGATGTCAAAATCCGCTTGCGTCCTATACACCGAAGGTATGAATAATATATATGTATATATACGATATACACAAGCCACGTGTAAATATATTTAAATAGTCATGCATAATTTAGTTCAATTGAATGTGTTATTTATTTATAACAATAGTAGTTTTTTCTTTTAAAAACATAACTATTTATAATGCTTCCTAAATAATTAAAAAATAAATTACAGTGAAAACAACGAAGCTTTTGTAGGTTTTGAACCAAACTAAATAACAGTAAACCTTTTTTTTATTTACGGTATTTTCTTATTTTGATGTTTTGAGCTCTTTTGTGTTTAGAACAATATATACTAATTTTTAAAGTATCAAATTGAATTTTTGTTCAGTAAAAATCTTTCAAATGCGACTGTAGTTTTTCCCCCAAAACTTTGTCTTCAAAATAAAGGTGCGTCTTATATTCCGAAAAATACGGTATTCGCTTGTTTTCGACATTTGGTTGCTCTTGTTAGCTGAAAAGCGGTATATACACCGGAGATAGAGCGAATATGCCAGGTAGCTCTTCGTATCTAGCTTCTGATGACCTGTAGAGAAGAAAATCCAGATGACTTTTGTATTGCTTTAATACCATCTGTGCCATCCCTACATAGAGAGTGCTAGCGTACTCTCCGATTTCACGGACCACATTTAACTTTAGGTCTTTATTTTGTTGTTAAGTGCAAAGCTACATAATGGGCTATCTGTGCCCTGCCCACTGCGGATATCTAAACCCTATTTCTAGCGTTATAAGCCCTCAATCGTACCACTGAGCCACTTTAGTACTTTTATTATAATTGTAGTTATTGTTCATAGTTTTCATTATTGATTTGAATATAATGTGATGGTGCCACATCCTTATCTCGAAAGGTTCAACTACTTTTAATAAACATAATAAATCTGTTGTTTGTGATATCAAGTTCCCCGGTGAGACAGCGGTAAGTTTACGGAATTAAAACTTTATAATCCAGGGTTCGATTCTACGCGGTGGACACAGCAGAGCCCAATGTTGCTTTGCTCTAAAACAAAGTATGATATCTGATTAATAGTTAAGATTTGATCTTATGAATCTATCGAAAATCCATCATACTTCAAAAGTTTATGATAGTGTATGTGAGTATACAATGTAAAACAATCGTGACAGTAAAATGATGGTTATCGATCTATCTAGATAGATATAGATACTTGAAATGATTAGGCCTAATGCACACATACTTTGACATATATGATGTTTTACAGTATTACCCAACATGCTCTATGGCTCACTCATAATACAAACTGCTCTTTGATAATACAGTTGCAGCTACTTTACACTTAAAACACGTACATGTCTTTATATTACTACTCAAGTTGCTTCTTGAATATGGCTTGTTGTGCAGCATGATTATTTCGTCTTACAGCAACTTTAATACGTACAATTTCTACAGTTTTCACAGTATTACGTATTAGAAGGTTTGCACCTTACTCAAGTGTCCAAGGTGTTCTAAAATTGTATCCAGTCAGAATGTCAAAAGACGAAACGTAACTAGTCATAAAGTCACAGGGAAGAATGTCACAAATCAGATAATAATAAACCAAACAGTATATAGCTAACGTACCTGTTCAACGCATGGGGAAGATGTGGGGGCCACTGTGGATGAAACAGTGAAATCAGATCTGAATGCCGATTTTTCATGTTACTCCTGACTGTGCTCTAAGGGTACATGCCACGATTGGAGATAATCGGCCCAGCGATTCGCCATTTATAAGCGGACACACACATACAGAGTTTTGCCAAATAATGTTTTAGATAATACGCACAGAGCAGATAACATTAAACTGCATAATATACTAAACCAAAAGAGATAACATTAAACTATATAATATACTAAACACATAACATTCAACTATATGATGTACTAAACATAGAACAGATAACATTCAACAATATATAATATACTAAACACAGAACAGATAACATTCAACTATATGATATATTAAACATGGAACAGATAACATTAAACTATATAATAAACTAAACAAAGAGCAGATAATATTATATAATGTACTAAACACGGAACAGAGAACATTAAGCTATATAATATACTAAACACGGAACAGATAACATTAAGCTATATAATATACTAAAGACAGAACAAATAACATTAAATTATTTGTATATCTATATCTAATAGTCACATAATAGATAACAATAAACTATATACGATGCTACTTTGACATTCTGTTCTGTGACATTTTGACTAGATATGTTTTATCTTTGACATTTTGTCTCGTGACATTTTGACGGTGAAATCATACTTATACAAATCCAACAAATTTTCTTGTATCAAAAACACTTTTGTAAACATTTAACGCAAGGATATAAATTAATGTTTGTTGTTAAGCGCTAAGCTAAATAATGGGCTCAGTCTGCTGTGCCCACCACGGGTATCGAAACCTGGTTGTTAACGTTATAAGACTCCAGACTTATCGCTGAACTACAGGGGGATAATTGTGACGCATCTTTTTTTTGTAATGTGTGTGATCAAGAGGGCTATTATTTACGTTTCTTCTCTGTGTGAGGACCTCTCCTAATCATTCTATCTATGATCAGTTATGTGTTAAGACGATTTAAAAACTTCTTGGAGCCTTCATTTGCTTCTCTGCTCATTCTCTTTTTTGCTCTTTCCCCCCTTTCTCTTCCTTCTCCACATACATGTCTATTCCCTAACTCCTCTTAACTGAAATAGGCTGGTGCTTTATCTCGAAAATGCGCGCACACTTTCTCAACTAAATAGGCTTGCTTCAGCCATATCTTTTTTTTTTTGCTTGCATGTACTCGCAAGAATCAGCTATACGATGACTTTACAAAAACGTTTAGTATCGGCAAATTTTCATTTACGTTGTGTTGCAACGAGACGAGAATAAATCAATTCTTTATTAAAGGGAACGACAATAAAGTTAGAATACGCTGCAAACGACACTTTACAACATAGCAGAAATCAAGACACCAAAAGGTAGGGAATTTTGTTTTAGAAACTTGAAATGTCATGCAAAACACATGCAAGAAGCAGGAGCAATTTACTTGGTTTTGCTTTGATTAAAATAGTCTAACAAATTTGATACACATGTTGTTCTCTGAAACATAAACTGATACATAACAACTTTGTCCCTTAGAACTGTTGTCTCAAGTAACAAATGTACTAGACAGAGAAGACTTTGTCCCCGTTTAGATGCTGTCTAATGCAACAAGTGTACTCGACAGAGAAGACTTTATCCCCGTTTAGACGTTGTCTCGTGCAACAGGTGTACTCGACAGAGAAGGCTTTGTCCCTGTTGAGATGCTGTCTCATGCAACAGATGTACTCGATAGAGAAGTCTTTGTCCCTGTTTAGACGTTGTTTCATGCAACAGATGTACTCGACAGAGAAGGCTCTGTCCCCATCGAACTGTTGCCTCACGCGATTAATAGATGAACTTGACAGAGAAAGTTTCGTCCACGTTGAGACGTTGTCTTATGCAACTAACACTTGTATTAGACAGAGTAGGCTTTTCCCCCGTGTCTTCCGTTGAGACAGCGGTAAGTCTTCGGATTTGCAACGCCACAATCAGAGGTTTGATTCCCCTCGGTGAACACAGCAGATAGCCCGATGTGGCTTGGTTCAATTCTCCTCGGTAGACACAGCAGATAGCCTGATGAGGCTTGGTTTGATTCCCCTCGGTGGACACAGCAGATAGCCCGATGTGGCTTGGTTTGATTCCCCTCGGTGGACACAGCAGATAGCCCGATGTGGATTGGTTTGATTCCCCTCGGTGGACACAGCAGATAGCCCGATGTGGCTTGGTTTGATTCCCCTCGGCGGACACAGCAGATTGCCTGATGTGGCTTGGTTTGATTCCCCTCGGTGGACACAGCAGATAGCCCGATGTGGCTTGGTTTGATTCCCCTCGGTGGACACAGCAGATAGCCTGATGTGGCTTTTCTATAAGAAAAATTGCAGACCTCATGCTTCCCCCCCCCCCGAGATGTTACGTTATACGATCAACAGATGTACTCGACAGATCTACAATCGTTGTAATAAGTACGTTATACGATCAACAGATGTACTCGACAGATCTACAATCGCTGTAATAAGTTCGTTATACGATCAACAGATGTACTCAACAGGTCTACAATCGCTGTAATAAGTACGTTATACGATCAACAGATGTACTCGAAAGATCTACAATCGCTGTAATAAGTACGTTATACGATCAACAGATGTACTCGACAGATCTACAATCGTTGTAATAAGTACGTTATACGATCAACAGATGTACTCGACAGATCTACAATCGTTGTAATAAATACGTTATACGATCAACAGATGTACTCGACAGATCTACAATCGTTGTAATAAGTACGTTAGACGATCAACAGATGTACTCGACAGATCTACAATCGCTGTAATAAGTACGTTATACGATCAACTGATGTACTCGATAGATCTACAATCGTTGTAATAAGTACGTTATACGATCAACAGATGTACTCGACAGATCTACAATCGCTGTAATAAGTTTGTTATACGATCAACAGATGTACTCGACAGATCTACAATCGCTGTAATAAGTACGTTATACGATCAACTGATGTACTCGACAGATCTACAATCGTTGTAATAAGTACGTTATACGATCAACAGATATACTCGACAGATCTACAATCGTTGTAATAAGTAAGTAATACGATCAGCAGATGTACTCGACAGATCTACACTTGCTGTAATAAGTATCTGACAAACTCTTTCATTTATAAGTGCTGCTGTTTAATAGATCGTAAGACAATTGAATTATTATATAACCTGTATGTATGTGTACACAGAATAAAGTGAGGTTTTGATCATAGTTTGTTTGTATTTGATAATAAAAGTAATGTGTTATGTATATATGACTATTAATTACATCACGTAATATTCTGCCCGAGAGCTGGATAGATAAATATAGTACAAAATAAACTGTGGCTGATCAATGATACAGTATAAAGACTAAACTGTGGCTGATCAATGATACAGTATAAAGACTAAACTGTGGCTGATCAATGATACAGTATAAAGACTAAACTGTGGCTGATCAATGTTACAGTATACTGTATCATTGATCAGCCACAGTTTAGTCTTTATACTGTGTCGTTGATCAGCCAGAGTATAGTCTTCATACTGTAACATTGATCAGTCCCAGTTTAGTCTTTATAAAGACTAAACTGGGACTGATCAATGATACAGTATAAAGACTAAACTGGGACTGATCAATAATACAGTATAAACAATAAACTGGGAATGATCAATGATACAGTATAAAGACTAAACTGTGTCTGATCAATGATACAGTATAAAGACTATACTGGGACTGATCAATGTTACAGTATAAAGACTAAACTGTGGCTGATCAGTGTTACAGTATAAAGACTAAACTGTGGCTGATCAATGATACAGTATAAAGACTAAACTGTGGCTGATCAATGATACATTATGAAGACTAAACTGGGACTGATCAGTGATACAGTATAAAGACTAAACTGTGGCTGATCAATGATACAGTATAAAGACTAAACTGGGACTGATCA
>NW_013667130.1:0-11571 GCF_000517525.1 Limulus polyphemus
CCCTACTTTCACTCATCGTGTGTCTACTTTATAAAATCGTACATGAAATTACGATTCTATAAGGTCAGTCTGCTGAAGTGTCCAGTTAATCCCGCCAGTAGTGTACTATAACCAGTGTTAACAGTCACGTATGGTTGGGTCAGTGCAGACTTATAAGTGACTTGTATATCTCACCTGATGTTGATAGGATTTCAATGACCCTTCATCTAGTCACACAGCTCCACATATTCCAGAAGTTATGAACAACTGGTTACATTAGTCCAGGAATAAAGATCAAGAGTGATGGATTTCACTGACCCTTCATCTAGTCACACAGCTCCACATATTCCAGAAGTTATGAACAACTGGTTACATTAGTCCAGGAATAAAGATCAAGAGTAATGGATTTCAATGACCCTTCATCTAGTCACACAGCTCCACATATTCCAGAAGTTATGAACAACTGGTTACATTAGTCCAGAAATAAAGATCATGAGTGATGGTCATTTTTTATTATGTATTAACTGGAGTACTAGTCCGTTGAACGGGTGAAATAAAAACTCCGACTGTTTCCAATAATGTTCTTGGTGAATTCAAAAGTTGGGTATCAGTCTTAGAATATTAGAAGTTGTTATACAAATTGAGCTTTACCTCTCTTTAATCAACACAGCTGTGCTGTAAGTAAAAACAGGTATTTTAAATTATTTACAGTCTTTTTGTGTAGTTATTCAGCACAAAGCTGCACAGTGAGCCATCTAATCTTTGTCCTACAGGAATCGTACCTTGAATTTAACATTATAAGTCCCCAGTCTTTGGGAGTTTTCATCATCTCGATAGTATTTTATCTTTGAAGGCAACTATGAATTGAGAAACGTATTAAGAAAAAATAACTCAAATAATAAACAAATAAAACCCTGCATGTTTAACGTGCACTAGCAACGTGAAATACTCAGGCGTGATTTTGTTTAAATAAAATTAATTTTTACACAGAAGTTATCAAAGTAAGCAGGCAACAATCTAGATTGTAAAAATCTTGTGGATTTATCTTTTTAGTTTAGTTAATTACTGAAACAGTTGACACATTAAGCTGTGTTATAAATAAGTTGTAACGTCTGAATATAATGAGTAATAATGTGGCAAATCTAAATTCAGTTAAAGTATAACACTATCTTTCCTCTTGATATGTAATGGATCAAAGATTTATTACTCATAAAATTAAACTAAGATTTCAAGAGTTTAATAATCATATAAATCCATTTCACTATATAGCTGGCAGCTCCATCTATCCATACAATGACTTTATTTGTAACTACTCTAGATCAAAAAGAAACTAATTCACTTAGAAACGTATTTTACACTTCTTAACCTTTTTTTATGATAGTCATGAATGCAGAGGGCACTTTCACAATTCTAAATGTTTTTATCACTTTATTCATTGTGATCTACATAAAATATCAAAAATCTACATTCACTACAAAGCGGTGTAAGAAACTACATATTTCGATACACTGCATATATTTTCTTGAATCAATACTTTACAAAGTTCATGTGATAACCATTAAATTAGTTCTTCAAATCAATGTAAAATGAAAGGCCCGTCAACATTTCAAGGTACAATTATACTCATTAATTAATAAAACTGATTTTTTTGTTTTCATATAAACTATAAAAACCTTATACGTGCGTGAAAATTAATCAAACATATAATTGGGGGAATGTTGAAAAATACGCTTTTCTTTACAATAAATGATATGCTATTTAAATACGCCATATATGTTATGGAATTAATATATGGAAAAACAGGTTAGTATTGGGACTCACACGGTCAAATATGCTGAAGTAAACTATGTACACTTTCAGACTGAAACCTAAATCTTAAAGAAGACTGTCCAAATACAAATTTTCTCTGAGAAATATTTTAAATTAAGCCATAAACAATTTTTCTACCAAGTGCTTAAGAAAATTATTGGATTATAATAAAAAATTAAGCTATAATAGATCAAGCGCTTATAAAAAAAACAATTAAATTTGTACAATAACAAAAAATAGGTTTAAGGATCTGAAAGTAGACGTGTTTACATTGCAAATATACTGTTATGAAGCAATGGGATGTTTATAGTTTGACAACTTCTAAACACACTACGTAAATGAGCCTTTCTCGGGGTGATCATGCCTTTAGTATTTCGCAAGACCAGAACGACTGACGTGGTTTATAGACGTTAAATATTTGTGATATATATATATATATATATATATATATATGATGTTATTTAGCTACAGGCCTAAGTGCTAAAGTTTTTAATACAAACATCGTTAAAGCTAAAATATACAGCTGTTCATTTGATTGTATTTACTCCTTCGTTTTTAAAAGTAGATATTTATACACATATATTAATGAAAATTATGAACTAAACATGATTAATTATTAATTCCATGAAAAGGCATGAAGAAGTAATGTATGTATTATAAATACAATGTATATTAAGAGCCCAAAGTAGTTTAAATATCAATTATCATAAAGAACACGAATGGGGTTAACTCACGTTCTGTGTTCTGAGCTGTATGGTGTAATCCTGGAACTTGACACATTAAAATATCTGTTAAATGTTTAAAGAAATCATAGATAGCATTTGCGGAGTTTCCTGGACAACAAATGCCATCCTTTCAAGGAAAGGTATCTTTGTTTTATGCAAGGAAGATCTGAAAACTTAGATTAGACGCAAGTTTTATGTTACTGAGCCCAATATTCTATACCTTCAATTATTAACTTGCACATGTTTCAATCAGAAGTTATACCGCTAAACATTTCAATTCTAAATTACTTGTCATACTTTTTCCATAAGAGATTCATGTTTCGGTGAGTTAGTTCTCATTTTACACGATATACTACGTCACAGTTTTTCAAATTATATTTTATAGCATCTTCATTAGAAGTAGAATGACAAAGAATTGTGCACGTGAATGAACAAAAAAACTACGATCGTTTTCGTATTTTACACAGTTTAGACGTTAAAATAAAGCCAAAGGACAAAGGCGGAGAGGGACAGAGTACCCACACCCAGGGGGCAGCGTTAGGGCATAGTACGGGATCCCGAGCAAAGTCCGTGAACTTCCCACCAACTCTAAAATTAACCAAACTTGGCACATATTTAGTGCTGATTTTTTTGTTACATATTCTGTAATTCCTCTGCACTACAACCACACTTATTGTGGCACTATCTTTGTGTCAGTCCCTCCCACCTCTCCCACTGAGATTGAACCATATGGAACTTGGAACATATTTAACGTTTATTTTGTGCTGAGCATTTCAGAACTTATGACGCTTTACAGCAGTTAATTCCTTTTATAAATGGACAGACTCGCAATCTGAAGGTCGCGAGTTCGAATCCCCGTCGCCGAACATGCCTGTCCTATATGGTTGCTGATTGCCGACAACAAACTACTTGGTATTGAGATCGTTACGGAGAAGAAGAAGATAATAATAATAATAATACACTCTGATTCTTCTTCAAATCAGTACAGAAATGTAGCACGATTCAATAACATTACGTGATACCCGTAAGCAAGAAAATATGCAACATTCTGTGAATAATTTGTTTGAATTTCGCACAAAACTACACGAGAGCTATCTGCGCTAGCCGTCCCTAATTTAGCAGTGAAAGACTAGAGGGAAGGCAGCTAGTCATCACCACTCACCGCCAATTCTTGGTCTACTCTTTTACCAACGACTAGTGGGAGTGACCGTCACATTATAACACCCCCACAGCTGAAAGGGCGAGCATGTTTGGTGGTGTTGGGTCGGGGATTCGAACCCGCGACCCTCAGATTGCGAGTAGAACAACCTAACTACCTGGCCTTGCCGGGCCGAAATGCAGAAGAAACTTACTAAATATTTTCTAGTTTTGTATCAACGATTTTCATTTACTTTGATTGAGTTTTCCTAAACTTTTTTATGTTTATTTAATTTCCAAAGTTTTGTTGTGAGACAATATTTTGGAAAGAAAAAAAACTATTAAAAAAAGAGTTATATTTTGTTCGTTTTAGTATTTAACTTTTCATGTTCATCGAAAATTTCTATGGCCAAGTGGTTAGGGAGCTCGACTCGCAATCATAGAGAACATACAGAAATACGTGCACACACTTGTAAGAAGTTTAAATAAGCCATTGATCGAGATGTTAATACAGGCTATCATTATACAAACTGTTTGGAACAGTTCAGTGTTTCAGAAGTAAAAGTTATTTCAATATATTTATTGTGAGTCGTTTGATTTCCCATACTTAGCCCTAATCATGCAAGATTCATTAAACTTAACCTGAATATAATCGAGTGAAACGTTCCTGAAAAACATGATTAAGCATACGCTGTTATATCACTAGATGAATAGATATATACAGATATTTACAAAAACACCAGCGTTGCTGTTATCAATCACGTTTCACGTGTAAAGTGTGTATGTGTGCGTAAATATTTATTTCAAATGCAGTTGATCTAGTATTAACGCAGCAAAAAGTGATCCATTTTTTGTTGGCATAATTTGAAGTTCAAGGTTAAAACGGTGGTCAACGTCTTAATGAAATTTGAACTTATCAACATTCCTGATATGTCTATCTTAAGGCCAAATAAATTTTGCAAAAATGTATTATTTCTAGTGATTAAAAGATCTGTTCTAACGTAGTAAATGATACACGACATGGTTGGACCAAGATAGAGGTTACAACTCATGTTTATATGTAGATGTATGCGATGTACATGTAGTTTGATTGCCTTATAATAAATACCCATCATTTTATATTATATCTTTTACAAAACATATATAACTACAAAAAAAAAAAAACATGCTGAACATGCTCGCCATTTCAGAAACTCTTCTGTTAAATGTTGACAACAATGTTCTTATATTATCACAAACTACGTTTTTCTATATTGCTATAGTTATTAAGCACACAGCTCTAAAATGGACTATCTACGCTGTGCCCACTAAGAGTGAGGGCCTGGAATGGCCTGAGGGTCACAGATTCGAAAATTCTCGCCCTTTCAGCAATGTGTACGTTATAAAGTTACGGTCAATCCCACTATTCGTTGGTAAAAGAGTAGCCCAAGAGCGGTGGGCGGTGATGACTAGCTGCCTTCCCTCCAGTTTTACACTGCTAAATTAGGGACGGCTAGCGCAACTAGCCCTCGTGTAGCTTTGCGCGAAATTCAAAAACAAACAAATAAGATTTCATAGTGGAATAATTTGTCATATATTTATTAATATTCATAACGTTAAGATCTTAGATGTTAAAATAATACTATATGTTACAATTAGTCAGATAACAAGTTGAGTAGTCACATAATCTGGGCTATTCACATTCAAGCTTATATTTGTTATTTTGCATGACTATACATATATAGTTATATAACAGGATTTAGTCTTTTGCTACTCATTTCCTCATTGTGAGGAACTTATTTTTGGAAGGGAACATCAGCTAATTTCATCTTCGAAATTTTGGTATCGACACTGAATTTGTCAAGCTTATTCCTACAAACTAGACTACCTATATGTCAGTCTATTTATAATTTACGTGTTCCGTTGCATTTTCCTTGCACATGCCTTCAGAACACACTGTACTGCATAGCTATGTAAGCTTTGAACCTTACAAAACTCCAGACTGCCGTTTCCTGCCTTTTTTTTGTGTGTGTGTGTGGCTATTTACGGTCTCATTGTGCAGCCCTTCTCCGTTCAGCACCATTAAAATTTTGTCTTGGGTAATTCATTAAACCTAAATGGGTAGAATGTTAAGTAATAGAATCGAAAGTGCCGAATTTCTTTTTTTCTTCTTCTATATGTGCCTGTGGTTAGTTCTCAAATCTTTTAATAGTAGAGCAATGTTGAGATTCAGTTACACATGATCTTAGCATGATAGAGCAATGTTGAGATTCGGTTACACATGATCTTAACATGATAGAGCAATGTTGAGATTCAGTTACACATGATCTTAATATGATACGGTAAGTTACACATGATCTTAACATGATACGGTAAGTTACACATGATCTTAACATGATACGGTAAGTTACACATGATCTTAACATAATAGAGCAATGTTGAGATTCAGTTACACATGATCTTAACATGATACGGTAAGTTACACATGATCTTAACATGATAGAGCAATGTTGAGATTCAGTTACACATGATCTTAACATGATAGAGCAATGTTGAGATTCAGTTACACATGATCTTAACATGATAGAGCAATGTTGAGATTCAGTTACACATGATCTTAACATGATACGGTAAGTTACACATGATCTTAACATGATACGGTAAAACATTGTCGTGAAGCACGATGTAGGAATTTGAGTTGTGATGCGAGTTTTAAAAAGGTTTTTCAGTGGCGCATCATTTTCCACAGTGGCGCATCATTTTCCAACGTGCACACTTAGTTTGCACCATACACAACTGAAAGAGACAAAAGTTTTAAAAACACCATAAATTTTGAAATAACTTTCTAAACGCGTTAACTCATTTACTTCACATTTTCACGTTAACTTATACCTTAACGTATTAATATTATGTATATCCGAAAGATATGTTGTTTTTAAGTTGGTCAATTAGTCTATGATTACATTCATGGTGTTTAAATACAACGTCACAGATAGTGGATGTTAGTTAAGCTAAAATACACACATTCTGCAAAGCGTCAAAGCGTTCATAAAACTAAAAATTTCTGCATTTTAGTTGTTTGCGGGTTGTAAGTTGTCTTCATTAGAGCCTTGCTTGTGTGAAGAACACGTGTTCTGTTTTTTGTTGTTGTTTTTTTTACGAGCTACCAGCCGCCGTTTCTGTAGTTAAATATGCAGTTTTATTACCTTCAGAGAGTGGTTTTGGATTTCAAATAGGAAGAGAGAGATATAGGGTTCAAACCCGAGATTATGTGACAAAATATTAAAGTAAAACATGTGCAGACATCATAAGCAACAATGTAGAATAGATCTTATGATAAAGTATACAGTTCACATTATTTTACTGGTGCTTACTGAGAAATAAAACTTGGATTTTAACCTGTTCACGTTGCAGGAAAAGTATTGAAACGCTTGTTAGGTTTTCCTGACAAACAACGTTTGTCAAATTTATATTGTGTGGAAGACAATCAGAACACTAAAAACTATTAAATATTTGCGCAATTTTTTTATCCTTGAATGTTAAATCCTTTCATTATCCAGTAAAGGTTACTGAGGGTTTAGAAATAACCGTTTCTAATATCTAATTATTCACAAAAGGGAAAGAGCCAGCCAACAGCACCCATCGTTACAATGGCTTTGACCGGCTTCGAATCAAATAACTGGATTGACCGTCACTCATAATTATCCTCAAGCGGCATTGCAATGCGAACCTACGACTTTTCTGATACGCATTCTAGCACGTTAACCCCTATGTCACCCGACCATTTTTTTTTCTTTTTTTAAAAAAAACAGCAGGATACTTTTAAACGAGAACCAATTTGAAAGTGACAAATTGTTTTATTCAATGATTTTTCTTAATTGTAACTTTGCCGTAATACTCACCTCAGTAGTGTAAGCACAAACACGTACTTTTACGTTTCAAAAGTGTAATGACCCTTTGTTTCAACATGTTTTTTGCTTGCATTTAACGATAAATTAACTGCCCTCTATTTTTTACTTGTCAAATGAATAAATGATTTATAACACGCAAACTTATAAACATTTCATTTGAAACATGAGCTAAACGGTCCTTACTGAAGAGTGTTTACATATGCGGTCGGTAACTGAGCGCATTATTTAATACTACGAGGACGTTAAAGGTTATTAGTCAACTTTTTTTTTTGTTTATGACTGACATGAGTAGTGGAATCGGTTATAGAAAACTTATGGCAAGTAGTCTCGGCTCAACGGCACCAGCACTGCTGCCGGTAGATCACTAGGCGACGCCGAAATGACAAACTAGCTCATTTGGCGGAGGTGTCAGAAAAAGAACCGATTGCCTCGATCGTCTTCTCGGCAATTTGTCAGCGGTTACCTCCTTCTATCTTCTATACCAGCTGTGGGAATTTTACTAGATCTCAGTATACTGACCATGTGTATATCATTTCTTAACAGCGATCCTTACAAAAACTCTTTTGCTAAAGGGACTATTTTTTTGCTAATTGTTTTCTTTTGTAAAACACGCCTTAATGTATACAAAAAATATTAATTAGACATACATTTTAATTTCCATCTTTGCTTTTCTCTTTCATTAGGAGCAGTTACCATCCCACAACTGGCTACAAGCAGTGAGTAATAGTACTGAAAGTGGAACGTTGTCGGCTTCAGGACCTATATCTGCTCCTAATATCTACTTTTCTGTTTCGCATGTGAAGCTTTGATATAGAAGCTAAATCTAATAGACAGTGTATCCCTACTTTTGTGTGGGTCTGAAGTTGTCAGATACCTATCTTCACTAATTTCCTCTTCTTAGTCTAAGACTAAGGAGATGTTTGGGTAATTCTGTCCTTCACTTTGATACCATAATTATAATAACTATTGTATAAAATTATTACACACATATATATATATATGTGTGTGTGTGTGAATATACATATATAGAAACATTTCTATATATACATATATATATATACTGATGAAACACAGTACACGGATGTGTAAATCTCATAAAGCATTTATTTGACTAGGGTATAAATTATACTAGAAATGTATAAGCACAGCTTGGTATATACTAACTGTAAGTCACAATTTTGGCTAGGAAAAAAAGCCACAGGAAAAATAGTCACATATTTGTAATACGCGAATACAATTTAAAGTAATACAACAAAAAACATTTTTTGTTAGTTATTTCTTCCAATAATAGCATGATACATGATATGTAACATTACATGAAAACACATGACATACACACATTAATAACACAACTTACATAACTGTTGTATAAGGAGATATATAAATAAAAGTTAAATGAGGAACAAGGCTACTCGCCTGGCTTACCGGTATCTGAAGAACACGACATTACATCTGACCTGAGGAACATAATATCTAACCTGACCTCACATGAGATCAGTCCGGATTACGATCCTGGATGGCTCATCTTACATTTCGTACATTATATATTCAATTTACTAACACATGATCTAATCTAAGCATTTCTTCATTAAGATTCACAGCGTCATGATTTTTAATCAAACAGCACTCTACAGTCTGTTAACTTGACAAGTGTATTTGTATATAATACAGAGTTAAGGGCACTTTTCAACCATATATGAGGTCAATCAATGAATGAAATAATCCACTAATTTAACTTCTACGAACTTAAAAATTATAAACATATATTTTCGAATTGTGACCTTTTCCCCCTAAATTCGGTGTGTAAGTGTAAGTAGATTGGTAAATTACTGAGGCGTAAGCAAAGATTGGTGCATAATATTAATGTGTAAGCACAGCTTGATACATTCGTTTAACATGTGAGCACAACTTGGTACAGCCTATTGATGTGTAAACACAGATTTGTTCATACCATTTGTGTTATATATACATATACTTTTAATTTATATATAATGTTGGCTCAGCCTCAGGGTGAAAATTTACTGTTATACTTGAATATATGTAGGCTTACATTTCTGCAGTCCGTATATGAGAATAATTTAATCAATGGCTGATTTTCATCGTTTTGATACGAATAATTTACTACAATAATACTGTATATTTTTCCTTTTTATTATAATTTTACAAATATCGTAGCTTTATTTTTATGCTTGGGATGAGTTCATTACAAAAAAAAAAAACATTTGTAGTGTTACAATTCCAGTCATTAAAATTCGTTCGACCTCACACTGTTATTATAGTGTGATTCCAACAAACACACACTCCTTGCTGTTGAGAAGGTGAGAATTCAAATATAGGTCTGAATTTATAAGTAGAATGGAAAGTTATGTAACTAGTATGCAAAGATAGAAGACTGTTAAATCATTTACATTGAGATAATTTTATGATTACTGTAACTATTCAAAATGTAGCATTTACAATGAAGCTTACTTGTATGAAGTATAGCTTCTTTAAAATATCACTATTTCATAATTCTGTTATGGGTGTGAAATCACATTTTGATGAAGGGTGAGATATCACGATTTTTTGGATGTAATTCCTATATCAGTATTTCACACCCAAAACATGTGTGTAATCACACTTTTTTATAGAGTATATCTATTCAGAAACAGTCTGTTAAAGTGATATAACATTAAGAGTTTAGTATTAGCTAAGAAAAAATACACTGCTATTAAGTTCATACTGGTATCACAATATTTAAATCAAAATTAAATATTATTATATATGATCCAACCTAAGACACTTTATTTTTGCTATATAGGTTCATACTAGTACAAAAAGTCTAACACACAGTTTGATCTTTCTAGGTTCATGCTGTTTGAGTAATATATAATATTGATCAGTCTTAACAAATTTATACTGATATAAAACCAACTAAGACACAACCCAGTCTTACTAGATTCATAACAACATCTAAAACAGGATACAGTTTTTATATGTTCATACCAATATATATATAAGCTAAAACACAGCAACAGTGTTTCTAGGTTCATAGAGGTGTATAAGGATTCAGACCACAATTTCACATTTTTCGCTTCATGAACTGGAATAATTAATTCTATATGGCGTAGATTAGTCCTAACAGATTCATACAAGCATAAAAAAATCACAGAACACTCTTACTAATCTCAAACTGATATAACAAATAATACGCCATACGTTAGTCGTATGGGTCAAACTGGTACAACGAAACCCAAGACCCATTATATTTCAGGTAGGTCCATACTGGTCTAAAAATGTTTAAGTTTGGTTTGGTTTTGAATTTCGTGCAAAGCTATGTGAAGGCTATGCATTCTAACCGTCTTAAATTTTGAAGTGGTAGACTAGAGAGAAGGCAACTAGTCAACACCATCCATCACCAGCTCTTGGGTCACTCTCTTACCAACGAAAAGTGGGATTAACCATCACATTATAATGCTCCCACAGCTGAAAGGGCGAGCATTTTATGTGAAGGGATTCAAATACGCAGCCCGTAAATTGCAAATCGAGCGCCCTAACCACAAGGCAAAAATGTTTATGACAATATAGTCTTATTATGTTGGTTATTACCTGTACAATAAAATCTGAGACACATTTAGCCTTATATTCATGCTGGTGCAATACAATCGAAAGCGTAGTTCAGTCCTACTTGGTTAATACTGACGTAACAAAGTCTGTGACAGAGTATTCTTAATATGTATGTTTACATATATATGTGTATGTGTGCGTTCTTACTGGTGTAACAAATTCTAACCACGGTTTATTCTTACTGTATAGTTTCACACTGGTGCAACAAAACCTAAGACATAGTTCAGAATCACTAGGCTTCATACTAATTGACATTATACAATTTAGACACAGCTTAGATTTACAGACTGTATAATATGAGGCATACTTCACGCTGGGAAAGGAAATGGGATTTAAGAACTTGGTACACGCTTAGAAGGAGCAGTGGGGTGATAGGTATAAAATAGATAGGAGGTTCTTATTTTATATTCTAGCTTGTTAATATC
>NW_013667130.1:12544-13537 GCF_000517525.1 Limulus polyphemus
AACGGGACGCAAGCCACAGAACCTAAGCTCCACCGGCTGGCATGGTAATCAATCATACATCAATATATGTGTATGCTGGAAAACATGTATGGAAGCAGACAACATTTAGATATACTCTATAGATATGCCGGTAAATTACGGTCAGACATTACCCATAAGTGTGAAACCATATAGGCTCATAATTTACAGTTAGATACCTCCGAATAATATCTAACATATTAACGGTAAATAACGCCAGATAGATCACGAATATTTGTAAAGAAATATGCTTTAAAATTCGAGTCAGATAAGACCCATCGCTGGTAAACATGTGTTGGTCACATATTCTTAAAACATGCTACCGACATATATATGATACGCATATATGCCGGTAAATTACAATTTGAGATAGTCTAAATTACGGTGGGATATATAATATAGATATGTCAGCTTTCTACCGATAAATCACAATAAGACAAACTGAAAGATGTCGCTAGTATTTGGTAATTAGCAGTTAGTATCACTACGTAGTGTTTTGTAAGTTCATGGTCGTGAAGTAAAGATATCGTTACTATGTGGAAATATGATGAAGTAGATGGTGATCAATATGCTTATGTAGAGCTTTATATAGATCAGCTTCATGATCATAAAGATGTCGCTACTATGTGGTAATGTGACGAGGTAGTTAGTGATCAATATGATTGTATAGAGCTTTATATAGATCAGCTTCATGTTCATAAAGATGTCGCTACTATGTGGTAATGTGACGAGGTAGTTAGTGATCAATATGATTGTAGTAGAGCTTTACATAGATCAGTTTCGTGATCATAAAGATGTCGCTACTATGTGGTAATGTGACGAAGTAGTTAGTGATCAATATGATAACGTAGTGTTTTATAATATCAGCTTCATGATCATGAAGTGAAGATGCCGCCACTATACGAAAATATGGCGCGGTAGTTAGTGATTAATGTTATTGTCTACAGTGTTTTGGCGGTTGTAAATTATTTCATC
>NW_013667130.1:14215-17314 GCF_000517525.1 Limulus polyphemus
TTCATCATTATTATTGTATAGCAGTAAATTACATAACTTATAAAAAAAGATAAATAATTATAAATGTCAAAAATGCACGAAAACAGAACATACAAGTTTAACAAAAGTCAAATAACCCTAAACTAGTAATGGCTTTTTCGCTACGTGACAATGAGGTGCTCAAGGTGAACGTAAAGTAGATGGTACAATAAGACAGTAGGATGACATTCATAAAAATCACGATGGGAATATGGATAAATAGCCAGATAAAATTATAACTTCGATTATGCAAAGAAATATAATGAATTTATGTGGAATTTAACAAAAAATCAATGTATTAAACAAAAACCTTTGTTGATTCATCGAAAAGATACACACACACACACACAATGATCTATCTGCTGTCTGTCCACCGTGGGGAATCGAACTCCAGATATTAGCGTTTTAAGTCTGTATATTTACCACTTACTCACTGGGAAATATGAAGAAAAATGCATGAATGTAAATTTCGGTAGATTTTTGTTCGAACGTAAGTGACGAATTTGTAAAAAATGATCAAAAATAACAGCTGGTATGAAAGAACAACAAAATCAAGAACTTGTACAAAAAAAAAGAACATGCAACAAAAAAACAATAACTTAGAAGCGCAAATAACTGACTTACAACAGTATTCAAAAAGTATGAATATTTAAGTTCAAGTAGTATCAGAAAATATAACAGAAATCCTATGTGAAGTCGTAAAATTGTAAATATAAACGTCAAGATCGTAAATATCAAAAGTACACATAAAGGATCACAAAGGAACAGTAAGAAAGAAACTATACCAGTTGTAGCGCAATTTATGAGTAGTTTTATGAGCAATTTATAAAAGGTATTATATTCATAAATGAATCTCTTGTACCAGAACCAAAAAAAAACTTTTTAAAACTAAAAAAACTACTAAAATAAGGATTACAACTTTATTTGGATCAAGGATGAAAATATCTTTATGAAAAATTACAAGGTTATAATATTCAAAACTGTTGTTGTTTATTATGAAGCATAAAGCTACACAAAGGGCTATCTGTGCTCTGCCCACCACGGGTATCGAAACCCGGTTTCTAGCGATATAAGTCCGCAGATATACCGTTGTGCCACTGGGGGACCTTTCAAACTGAAAACAAAATTTGATTAAATTATAAAATAGGATTTGAAATTATGCTAGATTAAATATTTCTATTGCGTACGGTAATTTAATAATCAATAATACTTACAAAAAATTCTGGTACTTGTATAATGAACGAAAGAATTTAGATCTTTTCTTGCATATTCATTACCAATTCCACAAAAAGTACAAATTATAGTCCTTACAAAAATCTGTGCAAAGAATGAGGAGTTAAAATATTATAAATCTAGAGATGGTAACAAATCTGGAGTAATGAAATAAGATACAAGAAGCAATTAGAGAATTGGACGTTGCTGAAGCAGTAAGAATACACTGTACATCTAAAAGTTTAAAATAGTACAGTTTATTGGTCATATAAATGTATAGGCCCGGCATGGCCAGGTGGATAAGGCGCTCTACTCGCCATCTGATTGACGCGGGTTCGAATCCCCGTCCCTTTCAGCCGTGGGGGCGTTATAATGTGACGGTTAATCCCACTGTTCGTTGGTAAAAGAGCGATGATGACTAAGCTAAATTAGGGACGGTTAGCGCAGATAGCCCTCGTATATATTTGCGTGAAATTCAAAAACAAACATAAATGTAGTTCACAAACTGATATCACACAACTTCAAATATTTTTAATTGAAAATAAAATTTAACATGTGCATATTGCAGGAAACAAATGTAAATTCTGAAGACAATATTGCAGGAGAATACATAAATATGAAGTTAACTGGTTTTATTATTGTATACATTCCGTCACTAAAAATATTAAATTCGTGTATCTTTATAATTTTTTTTATTAAAAGAGGCAGTTGTAAAATATGTACTCACAGAATATTTCACTAAAGCTTTAACAATTAATCTAAAACTACAAATGTGTATAATAATCATGATACCATAAGTAATAATGAAATACGAAAAGCCCCCCAGTAGCACAGCGGTATGTCTGCGGACTTACAACGCTAGAATCCGGGTTTCGATACCCGTGGTGGGCAGAGCACAGATAGCCCATCGTGTAGCTTTGTGCTTAATTACTAACAAACAAACAAACAAATACGAAAAATATATAAGAAAATTGATATATTAATAAAACAAGCTAATATTAGTAGTACATATCCAGAATTAGATATGCAAGATACATATAAAAATTTGTTACAATATTATAGTATATTGTTAAATCACCTATATAATAGGTAAAAAACAAATAGAGTAATAAAACTGAAACAATGGATGACAAATAGATATAATCTAGTTCACCATAGAAATATATATAAAATAAGAAAGAATAAAACACCAAACCATAATGAATTTGTTGAGTTGTTCAAGCTTTCAACTCCAAACAACGATTTTACTGCACTGTTTGTTTCCTGCAAGATGACCAAGAAGTTTCATTGTGCAGAGAACAGTCTTACGATTTTATCTTATAAATTTGTAGAAAATCTATAAGAAAATCATTCGCTGATCTGTAGACAATACTATCACCTTTAGTACACAGAAAGCCTACTGTGAACTACATAAATGGCTATTGTACAGGGAGAAATTTCTTTCAATACAGTGCGATTATAATGATAAAACCGTCCAAATTACATCTATCAGTAACAAAACTTTTGTTCGATTAAGATATATATATAACAGTAAAGGTACTGTTGCATGATCAACTATTTTCATACATATATTCAAGTATAACAGTAAAGGTACTGTTGCATGATCAACTTTTCTTCATACATATATTCAAGTATAACAGTAAAGGTACTGTTGCATGATCAACTTTTCTCCTACATATATTCAAGTATAACAGTAAAGGTACTGTTGCATGATCAACTTTTCTCCTACATATATTCAAGTATAACAGTAAAGGTACTGTTGCATGATCAACTTTTCTCCTACGTATATTCAAGTATAACAGTAAAGGTACTGTTGCATGATCAACTTTTCTCCTACGTATATTCAAGTATAACAGTAAAGGTACTGTT